>NC_084563.2:29644598-29697098 GCF_033978685.3 Nerophis lumbriciformis | reverse complement strand
GCCAGCTTTTTTGAAACATGTTAAAGGCATCAACGTCCAAATGAGCTAATATTTGCAAAAAATAACAAAGTTTGTCAGTGTGAACATGAAATATCTTGTCTTTGCAGTCTATTCAATTGAATATAAGTTGAAAAGGATTTGTTGTATTCTCTTTTTATTTAGCATTTACACAACGTGACAACTTCACTGCTTTTGGGGTTTGTATAAGTCAATGGAAAAATTAGAGCCATTAAATATGTGCAGGCTTTATTATCCGACTAATCGACTATTAAAATAAACATTAGTTGCAGCCCTATACAAAATAAGACTAATAGTGAAGGGAGAAGTCCGGCCCCCCGGTCCTTAGCTTTCTGGCAATGTGGCCCCCAATACCATTCAGTTGAAAATCCCTGAACTGAATCAACATAAACGGGAGGGTAGACTATCACAACATGAATAATTCTATTTCCACAAGATGGAAGGTATTCTGAGCTGTTTATGTGGATGGCAATGTTCCAAAACTAACCAAACAGACGTTCACACAACCTAAAAAAGATCATATCCTGAATAAAGAACTAAACAGTTTAAGGTGTGTGTGTGTGTGTGTGTGTGTGTGTGTGTGTGTGTGTGTGTGTGTGTGTGTGTGTGTGTGTGTGTGTGTGTGTGTCTCCACCTGCTGCTGCTGAAGGCTCTGCTGAGGGGGAGGGGCCTGCTGCTGCTGGATAGTGAGCTGCTGCGTTCCCGAATGGACGGGGTTGATGGCCGCTTGCTGGACCTGAGCACTCAGGCCAGTGGTCTGCTGGACCGGCCCCACCTGGGGAAGCTGCACGTTCATGGTTCCCCCCTGCTGCTGCAGCAACATCTGCAGAGAGGTTGCTTTGTGTCACGCTGGTAACAACATGGTTTAGAAAGAAGGCTCCACTGTTGCCAGCTTCCTTGTAAGTGAACTAATACATAATGGATGGTTCTGCTTCTAGGTCAGATGAAGTTGCAACTGCACAAAACACTTTCCAGCTTTGTTCAAGTAAGTCATGTCCTAAATATAGACAGCAGTGTAGTGGAGAAATACTCATAGTAATCTGCATGCTGATGAGCACCGGGTTCACATTAATACGTTCATACTGCTTAGTTTTCCTAGGATTAGGCCTGGGCCAATAACACACTTTGTTGGGCAATATATTGTCCCACAAATTATTGCCGATAAACGATATTATTGCCATTATTTTTCTGGGACCAAATAACTACTGATGTAATAGCAATACATAATACCAATGGAAGCATACCCTTTCAAATGTATTCATTGTGTATTTTAACCATGTAACTGAAATGTACTCTTTAAAATACCAAGTTAAATAAAAATAAAATATACTCTCTGTAAGGAAACATTTTGCACTTGAATAAAAAAAAATCACAACCAAAATTAATAAAATAGCTTCTGTGTCTGTTAAGGAGGGCGAGGGGGACCTAAAATATACACAACCAAAAACAAAAAATAAAATGGCTAAATTAAGTAATTGTCATGATCCGTGGCCCGGATCATGTTTTTGTTATTTTCTGTTAGTTTTGGACTCGTTTAGTTCCTGTTGTTGTGCACCCTTCAATTTGTTTAGTTACCTTGGCTACTTATTATTTTCACCTGCCTCTGATTGGTGTGCGGGACGCTCACCTGTTCCCCGAGCACTAATCAGAGGCATTATTTAAGCCTGCCTCTTTGTTTGCTTCATGCTCCTGTTACGCGAGTACTGCTTGTCTTTAGTCTATGCTAAGTAGTAGCCTTAGCTTCAAGTGCGATCGGCACGTTTTTTCCTCTGACTTGTTTTCCGTTTTTGGTACTTGTTTGATTTCAAAAATAAATCATGTTCCTACCTGCAAGTCCTGTCCGGAGTGATCGGTTTGCATCCCGGGGGAGCGAATCCCGCAGTAAGCTGCGACCCCCCCACCGTGACAGTAATGTTGACCAAAATGATCACAGTTATTATTATTAACGTGTTATCGTTAAATGTGCTCAAAAAGTATTCAAAATGTATTATAACCAAGTTGTATTTTTTTTAACAAGTAAAATAAATAAGATACACAATATACTTTATTGGCAGAAGAACAATGAAATATTGTTCTGGCTTCATAAGAGCCATTTAATTTTTATTTGTGTGTTCAAATATGTTGATCTTTTATTTTCAGTTTTAAAGGCTCATCAGTTGTTTCACTTCCGGTTTTTCTGTCGTCACCTTAGTTGACTTCCTGTTGAGCAACAACTGCTTTTGAGTTTTGTACAAGGATCTCACTTAACGCAGGTATTTTTGGACCGTAACCCCAGCGTTAAACGAGGGAACACCATTGATTTTTACAATCACCCATGTCTGAATTGCGATGCATCTAAATATAGATTATTTCCCACACCTAATCTGTTATTTTAGCGATATGGTTGTTAGAGTTAAAGATTTTTGGGATTTGTGATCGTATGTGAGGGCACCAAACGTGATTTCTTTATATTATAGTGCTTTGCATTATTTCTTTATAGGACTAACGGGAACAACCAAAAATGGATGTATATTTTCCTGGCCACTATTGAGACAACTGCAAGTATCTACCTGAGCTGTGTACTACAAACCCCGTTTCCATATGAGTTGGGAAATTATGTTAGATGTAAATATAAACGGAATACAATGATTTGCAAATCCTTTTCAACCCATATTCAGTTGAATATGCTACAAAGACAACATATTTGATGTTCAAACTGATAAAAAAAATTTTTTTTTGCAAATAATCATTAACTTTAGAATTTGATGCCAGCAACACGTGACAAAGAAGTTGGGAAAGGTGGCAATAAATACTGTTAAAGTTGAGGAATGCTCATCAAACACTTATTTGGAACATCCCACAGGTGAACAGGCTAATTGGGAACAGGTGGGTGCCATGATTGGGTATAAAAGTATATTCCATGAAATGCTCAATCATTCACAAACAAGGATGGGGCGAGGGTCACCACTTTGTCAACAAATGCCTGAGCAAATTGTTGAACAGTTTAAGAAAAACCTTTCTCAAGCAGCTATTGCAAGGAATTTAGGGATTTCACCATCTACGCTCCGTAATATCATCAAAGGGTTCAGAGAATCTGGAGAAATCACTGCACGTAAGCAGCTAAGCCCGTGACCTTTGATCCCTCAGGCTGTACTGCATCAACAAGCGACATCAGTGTGTAAAGGATATCACCACATGGGCTCAGGAACACTTCAGAAACCCACTGTCAGTAACTACAGTTGGTCGCTACATCTGTAAGTGCAAGTTAAAACTCTCCTATGCAAGGCGAAAACCGTTTATCAACAACACCCAGAAACGCCATCGGCTTCGCTGGGCCTGAGCTCATCGAAGATGGACTGATACAAAGTGGAAAAGTGTTCTGTGGTCTGACGAGTCCACATTTCAAATTGTTTTTGGAAACTGTGGACGTCGTGTCCTCCGGACCAAAGAGGAAAAAAACCATCCGGATTGTTTTAGGCGCAAAGTGTAAAAGGCAGCATGTGTGATGGTATGGGGGTGTATTAGTGCCCAAGACATGGGTAACTTACACATCTGTGAAGGCGCCATTAATGCTGAAAGATACATACAGGTTTTGGAGCAACATATGTTGCCATCCAAACAACGTTACCATGGACGCCCCTGCTTATTTCAGCAAGACAATGCCAAGCCACGTGTTACATCAACATGGCTTCATAGTAAAAGAGTGCAGGTACTAGACTGGCCTGCCTGTAGTCCAGACCTGTCTCCCATTGAAAATGTGTGGTGCATTATGAAGCCTAAAATAGCACAACGGAGACCCCCGGACTGTTGAACAACTTAAGCTGTACATCAAGCAAGAATGGGAAAGAATTCCACCTGAGAAGCTTCAAAAATGTGTCTCCTCAGTTCCCAAACGTTTACTGAGTGTGGTTAAAAGAAAAGGTGATGTAACACAGTGGCGAACATGCCCTTTCCCAACTTCTTTGTCACGTGTTGCAGCCATGAAACTCTAAGTTAATTAATTATTTTTTTTAAATAAATAAAGTTTATGAGTTTGAACATCAAATATGTTGTCTTTGTAGCATATTCAACTGAATATGGGTTGAAAATGATTTGCAAATCATTGTATTCCGTTTATATTTACATCTAACACAATTTCCCGACTCATATGGAAACGGGGTTTGTATTTAGTGTCAGGACCTTACTTGCCAACCTTGAGACCTCCGATTTCGAAAGGTGGGTGGGTGGGGGGGCTTTTGTGGTCGGGGCAGGGGCGTGGTTAAGAGGGGAGGAGTATATTTACAGCTAGAATTCACCAAGTCAAGTATTTCATATATATATATATATATATATATATATATATATACTGTATATATAAGAAATACTTGACTTTCAATGAATTCTAGCTATATATATATATATATATTTAATTATATATATTTAATTATATATATATATATATATATACTGTATATATATATATATATATAAATAAGAGAAATACTTGAATATCAGTGTTCATTTATTTACACATATACACACACATAACACTCATCTACTCATTGTTGAGTTAAGGGTTGAATTGTCCGTCCTTGTTCTATTCTCTGTCACTATTTTTCTAACCATGCTGAACACCCTCTCTGATGATGCATCTGCTTCGTCTCCTTGTTGTGTGCGCAGTTGTGCACTGCACTCTCTAAAAGCCCTAGATGCTATTGTCACATATGCATGTACAGTAGATGGCAGTATTGTCCTGTTTAAGAGTGTCACAACATTGCTGTTTACGGCAGACCAACTGCTTTACGGTAGACGAAAACGTGACTGCTGTTGTTGTGTGTTGTTGCCGCGCTGGGAGGACGTTAATGAAACTGCCTAACAATAAACCCACATAAGAAACCAAGAACTCGTCCTCGATCATTCTACAGTTACAACGTGATTGGCCAGGCACGCTGTTTATATTGTGGGAAAGCGGACGTGAAAACAGGCTGTCGACACGTCACTCAGGTCCACACGGAGCTGGAGTGGGCGTGGCCTCCAGCTCCGCCTGAATTTCGGGAGATTTTCGGGAGAAAATTTGTCCCGGCAGGTTTTCGGGAGAGGCGCTGAATTTCGGGAGTCTCCCGGAAAATCCGTGAGGGTTGGCAAGTATGGTCAGGACAGACGATGATGATATCACTTTGTCTTACTTGGATACCCTGGCCCTGGACTCTCTGCAGCTGCTCCTGGATATTTCTTAGCTCGTCTTGCTGCCGCTGAATGTTGGCCTGGATCATTCTGGTCCTTTGCTCCAGCTGCTCCTTCAGGTGCTGCATAGCGTTCACCTGCGCCGAGAACTCCATCACCGGCTGCACAAACAACGCTTTTAAGAAGCATGCATGCTGGTAACTATGAATTGTTATTTCACCACTCACCTGTACATTTGCCTGCAGCTGTTGTTGCTGTTGTTGTTGTTGCTGCTGCTGCTGCTGCTGTTGTTGTTGTTGTTGTTGTTGCTGTTGTTGTTGCTGCTGCTGCTGTTGCTTTTGTTGTTGCTGCTGTTGTTGCGTGATCATGGCTGGAGTGACACTCTGGCTGGTAGTCTGAGAGGTCATGGACTGCAAATACCGACAAATGTTCACTATCTAATCAACATCTGGTTAGACATGTGACGTTATGCTTCGCTGCATGTCTCATTCTCCAATCTCACCTGGCTGCTAATGGACGAGCGGCGCTGTGACGTCACCTCCATGGTTGAGGCCAGGGACTGTCGCGGAGGTGTGGCCGTGTCCATGTGTATCTTGGAGGCTGTGGGATCAGACATTGATCAAGTCTCTGTCTCAATCATCATGGGCAGGCATTTACCTTATTCCTCACACCATGAGGCGCACTAAATATGGCCTCATGTACCGTATTTTCCGCACTATAAGGCGCACCTAAAAACCACAAATTTTCTCAAAAGCTAACAGTGCGCCTTATAACCCGGTGCGCTTTATTACGATTAATTTTCATAAAGTTTCGATCTCGCAACTTCGGTAAACAGCCGCCATCTTTTTTCCCGGTAGAACAGGAAGCGCTTCTTCTTCTACGCAAGCAACCGCCAAGGAAAGCACCCGCCCCCATAGAACAGGAAGCGCTTCACCCGCCCCCGGAAGAAGAAGAAAAAACGCGCGGATATCACCGTACGTTTCATTTCCTGTTTACATCTGTAAAGACCACAAAATGGCTCCTACTAAGCGATCCGGTTCATAAAAAGACGCAATCTCTCCATCCGCACACGGATTACTACCGTATTTCACAGCAACTGAACCGCACTGTGGAACGGGAGCACGTACGGTGAATATTCGCACCACAGGGAATGAGAAGTCCTCCTTCACTGTGGTTCTAGCTTGCCATGCTAACTTCCACTCATGGTGATATTCAAAAGGAAGACCTTGCCAAAAGAGACCTTTCCAGCCGGCGTCATCATAAAAGCTAACTCGAAGGGATGGATGGATGAAGAAAAGATGAGCGAGTGGTTAAGGGAAGTTTACGCGAAGAGGCCGGGTGGCTTTTTTCACACAGCTCCGAAGGCGAACACACCTTCACTAAGACGGGCAGACAGCCTCGGACGACATACGCCAACATTTGCCAGTGGATCGTAAATGCTTGGGCAGATATTTCGGTCACAACTGTGGTCCGAGCTTTCCGGAAGGCAGGATTCACAGAACAACAGCGACACTGACTCCCGATGACTTCTACGAGACGGAACCGGCCATTTTGGATACCACGCTTGCGCAACTTTTCAATTCGGACACCGAAGACGAAGAATTCGAAGGATTTACGAATGAAGAATAACTTCAGAAGGTGAGCGCTATGTTTATTTTGTGTGTTGTGACATTAACGTTCGAGCAACATTATGTTACTATTGCTCTACACCATTTTGAATTTTACTATGTTTGTGATTGCACATTTGCGTACATTTTGGGACAGAGTTGTTAGAACGCTGGTTTTCAATATATTATTAAAGTTTGACTGAACTATCTGACTGTTTTTTTGACATTCACTTTAGCGCAGCGTTTTTTTGACATTCACTTTAGCGCAGCGTAGGCGCGGCTTATAGTCCGGGGCGGCTTATTGGTGGACAAAATTATGAAATATGTAATTCATAGAAGGTGCGGCTAATAATCCGGTGCGCCTTATAGTGCGGAAAATACGGTACGTATTCATTCTGGTTGTGCTTACCGACCTCCAAGCAATTTTATTGTGTACATGGAGTAATAAGTGTGACCAGCATATGGCAGTCACACATAAGAGATATGTGTGGACCTTTTAAATAAACAGGCGTCAGCTAGCAAAACAAAAACGTTGTTGTTTCGTTGAGAATATAGAACATTACACACGGTGCAGTATAGCTCGGTTGGTAGAGCGGCCTTGCCAGACACTTGAGGGTTCCAGGTTCGATTTCCGCTTCCGCCATCCTAGTCACTGCTGTTGTGTCCTTGGGCATGACACTTTACCCACCTGCTCCCAGTGCCACCCACACTGCTTTAAATGTAACTTAGATATTGGCTTTCACTATGTAAAGTGCTTTGAGTCACTAGAGAAAAGCGCTATATAAATATAATTCACTTCACTTCACTTCACACAGCGCTCAAAAGTCTGTTAAACTGTTTTAGTACGACTTTAGTAAGCTACGAAGCTGCAACGCTTGATGGATTGTCGGAGCATTACAGCTACCATAGTCAGACGTACTGTGCTTCAACATACAGTATTATTATGGCGTTTGTATAAGGATCCCAAAATGGCATCTATTAGCAGACATATTATCTGCCATTTTTGTTTCGCTAAATTATGCAAAACCAACTTTTCTTACCTGTTGGTACGTGCTGATGTGTATTTAGGATCTGCATAAGTCCTAAAAAGTTGATGCCGAAGTCAATAAGTTCCTTCTTTTTTTCAATCCTCTTGTCGTGTGGCATTCATCCTACGTTGTTGCCAGTTCTAATATAAAGTAGTGTACAGTTCTAACTTATATCTGTTAGTGGAAGCGATAAAAACTACCGGTACAACAAAGATGACGGGGAGAAGACGCTGTCGGAGTGAAGGCACGTAAAGAGACGGTCAGAAAGCGGCTTAAAGATGGTCTGTAAAACATCAGCGATGCAACATTTTGACCAAACAACCACCATCACATGTTATGTAGAGCAGTGTTTTTCAACCTTTTTTGAGCCAAGGCACATTTTTTGCATTGAAAAAATGCAGAGGCACACCACCAGCAGAAATCATTAAAAAACGAAACTCAGTTGACAGTAAAAAGTCGTCGTCGCAATTGTTGGATATGACTTTAAAGCATAACCAAGCATGCATCACTATAGCCGTAGTGTTTTACTTCTTGTCTTACGCTCCTATTTTGGTGGATTTTTTCTCCATCCATCATCCATCCATCTTCTTCCGCTTATCCGAGGTCGGGTCGCGGGGGCAGCAGCCTAAGCAGGGAAGCCCAGACTTCCCTCTCCCCAGCCACTTTGTCCAGCTCTTCCCGGGGGATCCCGAGACGTTCCCAGGCCAGCCGGGAGACATAGTCTTCCCAACGTGTCCTGGGTCTTCCCCGTGGCCTCCTACTGGTCGGACGTGCCCTAAACACCTCCCTAGAGAGGCGTTTGGGTGGCATCCTGACCAGATGCCCGAACCACCTCATCTGGCTCCTCTCCATGTGGAAGAGCAGCGGCTTTACTTTGAGCTCCTCCCGGATGACAGAGCTTCTCACCCTATCTCTAAGGGAGAGACCTCATTTGGGCCGCTTGTACCTGTGATCTTGTCCTTTTGGTCATGACCCAAAGCTCATGACCATAGGTGAGGATGGGAACGTAGATCGACCGCTAAATTGAGAGCTTTGCCTTCCGGCTCAGCTCCATCTTCACCACAACGGATCGATACAGCGTCCGCATTACTGAAGACGCCGCACCGATCCGCCTGTCGATCTCACCATCCACTATTCCCTCACTCGTGAACAAGACTCCGAGGTACTTGAACTCCTCCACTTGGGGCAGGGTCTCCTCCTCAACCCGGAGATGGCACTCCACCCTTTTCCGGGCGAGAACCATGGACTCGGACTTGGAGGTGCTGATTCTCATCCCAGTCACTTCACACTCGGCTGCGAACCGATCCAGTGAGAGCTGAAGATCCTGGCCAGATGAAGCCATCAGGACCACATCATCTGCAAAAAGCAGAGACCTAATCCTGCAGCCACCAAACCAGATCCCCTCAACGCCTTGACTGCACCTAGAAATTCTGTCCATAAAAGTTCAGAACAGAATGGGTGACAAAGGGCAGCCTTGGCGGAGTCCAACCCTCACTGGAAACGTGTCCGACTTACTGCCAGCAATGCGGACCAAGGATTTTTTCTCTTTTTTCGGTATTTTCCTGTAGCAGTTTCATGTCTTCCTTTGAGCGATATTTCCCGCATCTACTTTGTTTTAGCAATCAAGAATATTTCAGTTGTTTTTATCCTTCTTTGTGGGGACATTGTTGATTGTCATGTCATGTTCGGATGCACTTTGTGGAAGCCGTCTTTGCTCCACAGTAAGTCTTTGCTGTCGTCCAGCATTATGTTTTTGTTTACTTTGTAGCCAGTTCAGTTTTAGTTTCATTCTGCATAGCCTTCCCTAAGCTTCAATGCCTTTTCTTAGGGGCACTCACCTTTTGTTTATTTTTGGTTTAAGCATTAGACACCTTTTTACCTGCACACTGCCTCCCGCTGTTTCCGACATCTACAAAGCAATTAGCTACCTGCTGCCACCTACTGGTATGGAAGAGTATTACACGGTTACTCTGCTGAAATGAGATAATCTCCCACGGCACACCAGACTGTTACTCACGGAACACTAGTGTGCCGCAGCACAGCGGTTGAAAAACACTGAAGGAAGTCTTTTAAATGTAGAAAAAAAAAGTCATAATATGACCCCTTTAATACGCATTATAGTTTGGTGCACCTTTTGTATGAAAATAGACCTATATAGACCCGCTCATCGGCAGTGCGCCCTATGGTCCAAAAAATACGTTAGTTTTTCCAAGTGGTCACATGTGGCAGGCTGACCTACATTACACCTAATATACATTGGACCACTTTATAAAAGCAGAATAAAATGTATTGCTTTGTCAAGATGCAACTGCATAGAGTAAATGCCATGACTTTTTTTAAAAAACAACAGCAAACAAAATGTGCGTTAAGTCAGCTTTGTACATATTTTTGGTGGGTACGCAAACCACCTCATTTCCTGTTTGTTAGTTATTTTTTTATTTTCTAGTGAGAAAAATCCAGTTTCTGTTAAGCTCCAACAAGTGAATTCATACATTCAGAAGAATACAGAAATGTGTACACACAAATTACACCTTTAAAAATAAAAGCACTTCAGAATATTGTCCTATTGTCAATATGAAAATATAGTAAAGACATATAGAAGGTGCATTTTGTTCTCACATATATGTGTTACTTTGACACTACAAGTAAGCAGGACTAGATTGTAAGAAGTATTGTGTTGCTGTTAACTCACAGGTGCAGGTGTTGTCGGATACATGTGATGAGGACTTGTGGGAACTTCTGGAAGAGGTTGAGGCTGTCCGACTGCGGTCAAACCTCTCCAATGCCTCCTTCAGGCTGGATGTGTTCAGCTCTGAACCAGAATCCTGGCTCTATGGAAATAAACAATGACATTTGAAGTCAACTGATATGTGCACAGGAACATTTGGGCTTTGGTGCTACAAACTAGACATCGACTTTGGACACACCTTCTCATTCAATGTGTTTTCTTTATTTCCATGACTATTTACATTGTAGATTGTCACTGAAGGCATCAAAACTATGACACCTGTGAAGTGAAAACCATTTCAGGTGACTACCTCTTGAAGCCCATGGAGAGAATGCCAGGAGTGTGCAAAGCAGTAATCAGAGCAAAGGGTGGCTATTTTGAAGAATCCAGAATATAAAACATTTTTTCAGTTATTTCCCCTTTTTTGTTAAGTACATAACTTGACATGTGTTCATTCATAGTTTTGATGTGACAATCTACAATGTAAATAGTCATGGAAATAAAGAAAACACATTGAATGAGAAGGTGTGTCAAAACTTTTGGCCTGTACTGTATGTATGTATATATATATATATATATATATATATATATACTGTATGTATGTATGTATATATATATATATATATATACTGTATGTATATGTATACATAGTAATTAGCAGAAACAGTTATTGAAACATTAATAGTATATGTCAGTAAACATTTGGACAAGGCTTTAATAAGTTGTTTTATAACATTACTTTTTAGGAAAGGTGGGACCAGCAGAGACACAATGTTTGATGTTGTATTTAATTTAGCAGCAAAAAAACATCAAACACATTTATTACGCGTGTCTAAGAGGAGCATCAACATTTTATTTCAAAATATGGCAAATATCTGGAAGAAAATGGTAAAAAATATGACATTTCTCTACATGACAATAACTCATATACTGTATTTTATAACACTTTATGGATTGAATACATTGTAGGGTTGCCTCCTGAGGAACCATGAAATCTTGGACATTTAAATAAAAACAATTCTGGGCTCCTTCACGTAAATTTTTGTTGAGACATTTTTTAAGATGGCTGACATAATTCCTTCCTGGATGTTACGGAAAGTATGAGAATGTGTGAGCTGCTGCCTGCTCTTCTTTACTTATATAATCATCTGCTATTTGTCAAGTCATCACAATCATACCAACTTATATTCTTGTCTTAATGAAAGAAAGGAATGTTAAACATGCTTGTATTATCATTAATCACCTTTAACTTGTTAGCCTCCCTTTCATAAATAAGTAAATATAAATGATATATATGAACAGTGTTGGGACTACTGTAACGCCGTTAGTTTCGGCGGTAACTAGTAATCTAACACATTATTTTTTATATTCAGTAACTCAGTTACCGTTACTACATGATGCGTTACTGCGTTATTTTACGTTATTATTTATGTAGTATCGGTTAGAAACAGAAGATCTGAGTGTGTTTTATTGAAGCGCTGCAGTGTCGTCCTTCTGTGTCACAAGGAAAAGAAGAGGCGTGCTTTGTGTGGGTGGGGGCGGGGGGGGGCTCCCAGACCGTAGTCGAAGAGCGCAGGGGAGACGGTCCTCCAGGGCCTATGTACTTCGGGGCTAACAACCTTCACTTTACCCGGAAGTGGGTCTTTACAGCTGAGGGTGAATGACGAGGCCGGCGGTTTGTTGCAACTTTGTCCATCCACCAAGCTAGAGCAGCTGCACGCACTCACTGTTGCCATTCCCTCACCTCCCTCGCCCACTCACTCACTGACGTCACTTACCTCACATGCTGTCACACACACACACATACGCTACTCTCATAACAACTAACAAGACATCATGGCGAAGCCAGTAGTCGAGTTTCTTAACATGGAGACATTCTCAATACTTTTCTTTTGTCGAGCACAAAGAAAATAACATTTTAGTTAAATGTAAGTTGTGTCTTGGATCAAAGATCCTATCTACTTAAAGTTAAAGTTAAAGTGCCATTATGTTGCAGCTATTTAAAATAGTTTTGTCAATTTGTTCTGGCCTGAAATAAATTGGCCCTTTGAAACATATCTTTGTCTTTGTGTGTTGTATGCAGAGCACATTGCTTTTTGAGTTGAGTGATGCAAATGCATGTCAAGTTGATCAACACATTGTATTATTCTCCAGTGCAAAGACAGTACTGAAATGAAAGCTAAAAGGGCATTAATGGGAGCCTTAAAAAAAAAAAGTAACTAAATAGTTACTTTTCACAGTAACGCATTACTTTTTGGTGTAAGTAACTGAGTTAGTAACTGAGTTACTTTTGAAATAAAGTAACTAGTTACTGGTTTTCAGTAACTAACCCAACACTGTAAATGAATGATCCCCTCCATTTGGTCCAGTGAAAAGTAGCTGGCCTGCAGAAAAGGTGTGGCCACCCCTGATATAGAATATATTGAAAAGAATAAGTCACCTTATCCATAGCCACCTGTGGGTTGGACTCTTCAATGCCCAGCTCCCTTCGCTGCTCTGCCCTCACTTCTGCATAGCTGCAGAGACGAGAAGGAAGGAAGAGCTTCCTCACTCTTATTGGTCACTTCATTCAAATGGTCCGTAGAAACGAGGCTTGGAAATACCTGACGACTGTGTGTGTGCAGACAATGAACTCGGGCCGAGAGTTCCACTGGTGGTAGGTGATGTAGTAGTGCGTCTGCAGCCATATCCACTGCTGACCTTTGGTCAGGAAGCGGTAGTAGCAAGACTTCCCTTTGCCGTATTGCATCACTGGGTGAGGAGGAGACACAGGAACTGGGGTTTATGAAACTCTTTCAACAGTGCAGCACAATGAACGTAGAAGTCCTCCCTTACAGTGTTCGTGACACTTGGCAAGCGTCTCCAGGTCGTCCACATGGTAATAGTCGTAACCGGAAGTTCCCAGAACCTCAAACGGCAGGTAGCCTATGATGGGTGGAGCTCTGAAGAGGAGAAATGCTATCACTCACGTGAAACTGATTTATCGTAAATTACGGACTACAAGCCGCTACTTTTTCCCAACGCTTTGCACCCGGCAGCTTATAAAACAGTGCAGCTACCTTTTGGATTTGTCTTCGCTAATGGCCATAAAGAAAGTAGTTCTTATTAAACACATGCAAATATACTTAAATGGTGGATTATTGTGTTTTAACTATGGCGCCATCTTTTGGACGAGTTCTATCACTGCAGGGTGAACGTCTAAAAGTGGTTCCTGTGGTTTGAACCGGATGTAGAGGTGTCGTTCTGTGCGTTTCTACTGGTATGGATTCTTCATTCATCACTCCGTAGCAAAGTTTGTAAGTTTAACAATATAACTAAAACAATTCTTGCCAACTAAAGCGTCCCATGTGTGATGTCTGTAGGAGTGTTTTCATGCATATTTGTTCTGTTTTCTAATCAAACACATGCAAAGATAATTAAATGGTGGGTTATTGTGTTTTAACTATGGCGCCATCTTTTGGACGAGTTCTATCACTGCAGGGTGAACGTCTAAAAGTGTTTCCTGTTGTTTAAACCGGATGTAGAGGTGCCGCTCTGTCTTCTAATCATCCATAGCGTTTCTACTGGTATGGATTCTTCATTCATCACTCCGTAGCAAAGTTTGTAAGTTTTACAATAAAACTAAAACAATGTGTGTTTTCATGCATATTTGTTCTGTTTTCTAATCAAACACATGCAAAGATAATTAAATGGCGTGTTATTGTTTTTTAACTACGGCGCCATCTTTTGGACGAGTTCTCCTACTGCGGGTGCTGCTGGGTGAACGTCTAAACGTGTTTCCTGTTGTTGGCTCAGCATCAAGGGTTGGAATTGGGGGTTAAATCACCAAAAATGATTCCCCGGGCGTGGCCACCGCTGCTGCTCACTGCTCCCCTCACCTCCCGGGGGGGGTGATCAAGGGTGATGGGTCAAATGCAGAGAATAATTTCGCCACACCTCGTGTGTGTGTGACAATCATTGCTACTTTAACTTTAACTTAAAGCTTTGAACCGGATGTCGAGGTGCCGTTTTGTCTTCTAGCCGTCCAAAGCGTTTCTACTTGTACTGTTTCTTCATTCATCACTCCAAGCAACATTTGTAAGTTTTACAATATAACTATAACAATTATTACTTACAAAAGCGTCCCATGTGTGATGTCTGTAGGAGTGTTTTCATGCATATTTGTACCTGCTATAGTAATGTAATGAACCTTGTTTTGTTAGCATTAGCTAATATGTTAACTAGGGATGTCCGATATTATCGGCCGATAAATGCTTTAAAATGTAATATCGGAAATTATCGGTATCGGTTTTGTTATTATCGATATTGGTTTTTTTTGTTTGTTTTTTTATTAAATCAACATAAAAAACACAAGATACACTTACAATTAGTGCACCAACCCAAAAAAACTCCCTCCTCCATTTACACTCATTCACACAAAAGGGTTGTTTCTTTCTGTTATAAATATTCTGGTTCCTACATGATATATCAATATATATCAATACAGTCTGCAGGGATACAGTCCGTAAGCACACATGATTGTGCGTGCTGCTGGTCCACTAATAGTACTAACCTTTAACACTTCATTTTACTCATTTTCATTCATTACTAGTTTCTTTGTAACTGTTTTATATTGTTTTACTTTCTTTTTTATTCAAGAAAATGTTTTTAATTTAATTATCTTATTTTATAATTTTTTTTAAAAAGGACCTTATCTTCACCATACCTGGTTGTCCAAATTAGGCATAATAATGTGTTAATTCCACGACTGTATATATCGGTATCGGTTGATATCGGTATCGGTAATTAAGAGTTGGACAATATCGGAATATCGGCAAAAAGCCATCATCGGACATCCCTAATGCTAACACGTTTGCGAGTGTCTGTGTTAGTATTATTAACTTACAATGGCATTCTTTTTGTAATGTTTCACTTTCACACATTCCTCAGTAAATTCAGTCTGTTTAGCTGATTGGAGAGCTAGTTTCCGCAGCTAGTGACTTCTGTTTTGTTTGATCTGCCGTTTTACTGCCGTGTTACAGACGCAATTAAAGTATGTCAAAAAACGATCATACATTATTTCTGTGTAAATAACTAATTTCACAACGTATACAGCAGGGGTGCTCATTACGTCGATCGCGAGCTACCGGTCGATCTCGGAGGGTGTGTCAGTCGATCACCGGTCGATCTCGGAGGGTGTGTCAGTCGATCACCAGCCAGGCATTAAAAAAATAGTCCTAAAAATGAGCGATCATAAATCTTCACTATGACGTCACTTGATTGACATTCACGGCACCCGAGGGTCTTCTGAGATGACGCTGGCTGCTGCCAGCTCATTAAAATTACCGACTGGAAGGCGAGAAACACTTTATTTCAACAGACTCTGGCGCCGTACCTGTCGTCAAAACTCCGAAGACCGACTGCACAGTTGCGCTAACAAAACAAGAGTCTCAGAAAGCTGGCGTGCACAAGCTAGCAAGCTACGGAGTTTGCCGACAATGTATTTCTTGTAAAGTGTATACAAAGGAGTACGGAAGCTGGACAAATAAGATGCCAAAAACCAACCACTTTCATGTGGTATTGGACAGAAAGGAGGATTTTTTTCTCCTCCATTCGAAGATGCGGACGTTTTTAGCACCACTGTCTGATTCCAATCAACGCAAGTCATCAGAATCAGGTAATACACCAACTTATATTCTTGTCTTCATGAAAGGAAGGAATCTATATGTGTTAAACATGCCTGTATTATCTTTAAACACCGTAACTTGTTAACAATATTAACTATATGTGTTAAACATGCTTGCATTATCTTTAAACACCTTTAACTTATTAACAATATTAACTATATGTGTTAAACATGCTTGTATTATCATTAAACACCTTTATCTTGTTAACAATATTAACTATATGTGTTAAACATGCTTGTATTATCTTAAAACACCTTTAACTTATTAATAATATTAACTATATGTATTAAACATGCTTGTATTATCATTAAACACCTTTAACTTGTTAACAATATTAACTATATGTATTAAACATGCTTGTATTATCTTTAAACACCTTTAACTTGTTAACAATATTAACTATATGTATTAAACATACTTGTATTATCATTAAACACCTTTAATTTATTAACAATATTAACTATATGTATTAAACATTCTTGTATTATCATTAAACACCTTTAATTTATTAACAATATTAACTATGTGTTAAACATGATTGCATTATCATTAAACACCTTTAATTTATTAACAATATTAACAATATGTGTTAAACATGCTTGCATTATCATTAAACACCTTTAACTTATTAACAAAAACATATATTTCATAAATAAGTAAATATAAATCATATATATGAATGAGGTAGATCCCCACGACTTGATCAATTGAAAAGTAGCTCGCCTGCAGAAAAAGTGTGAGCACCCCTGGTATACAGTATATCTGCGGCTTATTGTCTGCTGCGGCTAATATATGGAAACTTGTATGTGTTATTTTTTTTATTGAGTGGGTGCGGCCTATAAAAACTGGTGCGCTCTAAAGTCCCGGGAAATACGGTAGACTCATTCCACACATATACTGTACAAGCTTGTTTACCTGTGGTCTAGGAATAGGAACTTCCATTCCAGACTGTGTCTGGATGTGAATTCTTCATTGGGCTCTTCTACTGTACACATTTCCTATGAATAGAAACATCACTTTAGCACACAAAGATCTGTTCCAAGTGAGATTTTGGGTGAAGGTGTCAGAGTCTACCTTAATAAACTGAGGCTTGGTGAGCCGTACAGTGGCCACAAAGCACACCTGGTCGTCAAAGGCAGGCTGCAGCGAGCGCTGTAACACACCTGCCAGACCGTTCCTCGTCACATTGGGAACTAGGAGAGAGCAACAAGCGTGTTGGGGGAAGTTGCTAAGTCTGAACCAGTCAAATGATATGAAAAGGGATTTACAAAAGCCAAAAGCAGTGAAGTTGTCACGTTGTGTAAATGGTAAATAAAAAGAGAATACAACAAATCCTTTTCAACTTATATTCAATTGAATAGACTGCAAAGACAAGATATTTCATGTTCACACTGAGAAACTTTGGGATTTTTTGCAAATATTAGCTCATTTGGAATTTGATGCTTGCAACATGTTTCAAAAAGGCTGGCACAAGTGGCAAAAAAGACTGAGAAAGTTGAGGAATGCTCATCAAAGACTTACAGTTGCAATCAAAAGTGTACGTACACTTGTAAAGAACATCATGTCATGGCTGTCTTGAGTTTCCATTCATTTCTACAACTCTTATTTTTTTGTGATGTAGTGATTGGAGCACATACTTGTTGGTCACAAAAAACATTCATAAAGTTTGCTTCTTTTATGAAATTATTATGGCTCTACTGAAAATGTGAGCAAATGTGCTGGGTCAAAAGTATACATACAGCATATTTGCTTACATGTCCCTTGGCAAGTTTACCTGCAATAAGGCGCTTTTGGTAGCCATCCACAAGCTTCTGCTTGACCACTTGACCACAAAATTGCTGCAGTTCAGCTAAATGTGTTGCTTTTCTGACATGGACTTGTTTCTTCAGCATTGTCCACACGTTTAAGTCAGGACTTTGGGAAGGCCATTCCAAAACCTTCATTCTAGCCTGATTTGTTTCATCTGACCACAGAACTTTCCTCAAGAAGGTCTTATCTTTGTCCATGTGATGTCAGATGAAACAAAAATGGAGCTGTTTGGTCACAATACCCAGCAATATGTTTGAAGGAGAAAATGTAAGGCCTTTAATCCCAGGAACACCAAGCCTACCGTCAAGCATGGTGGTGATAGTATTATGCTCTGGGCCTGTTTTGCTGCCAATGGAACTGCTGCTTTAAATGGGACAATGAAAAAGGAGGATTACCTCCAAATTCTTCAGGACAAGCTAAAATCATCAGCCCGGAGGTTGGGTCTTGGGTGCAGTTGGGTGTTCCAACAGGACAATGACCCCAAACACACCTCAAAAGTGGTAAAGGAATGGCTAAATCAGGCTAGAATGAAGGTTTTAGAATGGCCTTCCCAAAGTCCTGACTTAAACGTGTGGACAATTCTGAAGAAACAAGTCCATGTCAGAAAAGCAACACATTTAGCTGAACTGCACCAATGTTGTCAAGAGGAGTGGTCAAGTGGTCAAGCAGAAGCATGTGGATGGCTACCAAAAGTGCCTTATTGCAGGTAAACTTGCCAAGGGACATGTAAGCAAATATTAACATTGCTGTATGTATACTTTTGACCCAGCACATTTTCAGTAGAGCCATAATAAATTCATAAAAGAAGCAAACTTCATGAATGTTTTTAGTGACCAACAAGTATGTGCGAGGGTCACCACTTTGTCGACAAATGCCTGAGCAAATTGTTTAAGAACAACATTTCTCAAGCAGCTATTGCAATGAATTTAGGGATTTCAACATCTACGGTCCATAATATCATCAAAAGGTTCAGAAAATCTGGAGAAATCACTGCACGTAAGCGGCATGGCCGGAAACCAACATTGAATGACCGTGACCTTCAATCCCTCAGACGGCACTGTATCAAAAACCGACATCGATCTCTAAAGGTTATCACCACATGGGCTCAGGAACACTTCAGAAAACCACTGTCACTAAATACAGTTGGTCGCTACATCTGTAAGTGCAAGTTAAAGCTCTACTATGCAAAGCCAAAGCCATTTATCAACAACATCCAGAAACGCCGCCGGCTTCTCTGGGCCCGAGATCATCTAAGATGGACTCATGCAAAGTGGAAAAGTGTTCTGTGGTCTGACGAGTCCACATTTCAAATTGTTTTTGGAAACTGTGGACGTCGTGTCCTCCGGACCAAAGAGGAAAAGAACCATCCGGACTGTTCTAGGGTGAAAGTGTAAAAGGTAGCATGTGTGATGGTATGGGGGTGTATTAGTGCCCAAGGCATGGGTAACTTACACATCTGTGAAGGCACCATTAATGCTGAAAGGTACATACAGCTTTTGGAACAACATATGCTGCCATCTAAGCGCCGTCTTTTTCATGGACTCCCCTGCTTATTTCAGCAAGACAATGCCAAGCCACATTCAGCACGTGTTACAACAGCGTGGCTTCGTAAAAAAAGAGTGCGGGTACTTTCCTGGCCCGCCTGCAGTCCAGACCTGTCTCCCATCAAAAATGTGTGGCGCATTATGAAGCGTAAAATACGACAGCGGAGACCCCGGACTGTTGAACGACTGAAGCTCTACATAAAACAAGAATGGGAAAGAATTCCACTTTCAAAGCTTCAACAATTAGTTTCCTCAGTTCCCCAATCATTTATTGAGTGTTGTTAAAAGAAAAGGTGATGTAACACAGTGGTGAACATGCCCTTTCCCAACTACTTTGGCACGTGTTGCAGCCATGAAATTCTAAGTTAATTATTATTTGCAAAAAAAAAATAAAGTTTATGAGTTTGAACATCAAATATGTTGTCTTTGTAGTACAATCAATTGAATATGGGTTGAAAAGGATTTGCAAATCATTGTATTCCGTTTATATTTACATCTAACACAAATTCCCAACTTATATGGAAATGGGATTTGTAGACTGCCCTGCCTGTAGTCCAGACATTGAAAAGACAATGCCAAGCCAGGTGTTACAACAGCGTGGCTTCATAGTAAAGGAGTGCGGGTACGAGACTGGCCTGTCTGTAGTCCAGACCTGGTGCAATATGAAGGCTAAAATATGAGAAGGGAGACTGTTGAACAACTTAAGCTGTACATCAAGCAAGAATGGGAAAGAATTCCACTTCAAAAATGTGTCTTCTCAGTTCCCAAACCTTTACTGAGTGTTGTTAAAAGGAAAGGCCATGTAACACAGCGGTAAAAATGCCCCTCTGACAACTTTTTTGCAATGTGTTGCTGCCATTAAATTCTAAGTTCATGATTATTTGCAAAAATAAAAAAAAGTTTCTCAGTGTGAACATGAAATATCTTGTCTTTGCAGTCTATTCAATTGAATATAAGTTGAAAATGATTTGTTGTATTCTCTTTTTATTTACCATTTACACAACGTGACAACTTCACTGCTTTTGGCTTTTGTAGTACAAACATTAAAAAAGTGTCCTACCATTGTTGAGCGACTTGAAGTTGCCAATGAAGCTCACATATTCATAGACTGGAGATTCTTTCGGGTCGATGGACCCTCGCAGCATGTGACAACAGAATTCCATGTAGTTCTTACCTAGAGGGGAACATGTGGTTAGTATTAACTATATTACTTCACAGAAATAACTCTCATATCCTTACTGACATTTAAGCAAAAAAAAAAAGGTTATGGAAATTGGTCATCCACAATTAGTAAAAGTTCTTAGTAGTGTAAACTGCCATGTTGCATACAAACAGACATCTTGTCTTACTAACTCTTTAAATAATCAGACGTGACGGTCTCCAGGTCGTTGGGGTGTGTCGACAGGGCTTTGTACACGTCTGAGTGTTCACCAACTGGCAGGAAATTTAGCAGATTCTGGTCCACCAAGTCCGCCTAGAAATGAAACAAAAATACAACAAACTTTCACATGTTCCCTGTCTATTCGTCAGCTGAGCAAATGCTGACATTCCCTGCAAGGTAGTAGTTGTTGGCACAGGTTGTAGTTGTTGCTGATGGAACTAGTGTACCAGATTTAAATTAGGAAAAAATAAAAGACCCAGTGCACGCAAGAAGGGTTTCAAAAAGTGTGGGAAAAAAGAGAGATAAAGCGACCAAAGTTTCCCAGTAATAACTAGTAATGACTAGTAAGAAAAAAACACGGGTGTAGAAAGCTGCAATCATTACAAAATACAGCAAAATGATATAATGTAACAAGAAAAAGATATGTTGATACTAATCTAGTCTTTAAATACAGTGGAACCTTGACGTACAGACTTTTAGATGGAGTCAAATATGTCTCTGTGTACATAACGCTTCATTCGTTCATTTTGTGTCACGCCTGCAGGCAAACAGTAGGGCACAGCATTTTTGGGGCGGCAGAGCCCTCCATGTCATTTGCTGCAGTCACTTACTTGTCAGTGCTTTTCACGTTTTTAAATGTTTATTATTGTAGCACTATGGTTCTGAAAGTTAAGGATTTTTGTGATTTATGATAGTTTGTGATGGTACCAAAGTGTGCGCGTGTTGGCAGAGCAGCGCATACAGGACAGTTAAGCTTGTCGTTGTTGTTGTTTGGGCTTGTTAATAAAGATAAAGTTAATCCATTACCTCCTTGTTATGTTTGTTTGATATGCAGTGCTATAACGCGCTTTATATTGTGTTCAAAGTGTACAAACTTTCACTAAAATATGGACTTTCGTTGAGGCTGGAACCAATTATTCATATATACATTGTTTCTTATGGAGAAATTTGTCTCACTATACAAACCTTTTGATTCACGAACCCCTTTCAAGAACCGATTAAGTTCGTAAATCGAAGTTCCACTATATCTCTATACATTTATTTTAGTCTTTTAAAAATTGTGTGTGTCATTGTACGATGATGTCATATTGACAATGCCAGGCCCCCACATAGATTGCCAATCTGTGGGAAACGCTGACCCGCCATTGCTAATGAGTGAATGTATGAGTGAATACTCACAGGAAGATGTTCCAGTAATGAGGTAACACTCTCTGACACGTAAAGGATGTTCCCATCAGTCATTATTGCTATGAAGAAGCCGTCCAAAGCCTGATCATGTCAGAGAAAAAACACATTGTGTCCTGTCAACCCAATACATGTATTGAGAATATGAATAAAGTTAAGATATCTGACCTCCAACATAAGCTGGGTAAACTCTTCATTGCTAAGAAATGGAGGCTTCCAGTCCTGTCTGATCTCACTAGACTCAGACTGGGCAGCAATTTCTGATGGGGGAGGAGAAAATATACATTTAAGAGAGGAAACATATTTGAGAGAGGAAACATATTTGAGAGAGGAAACATATTTGAGAGAGGAAACATACTTGAGAGAGGAAACATATTTAGGAGAGGAAACATATTTGAGAGAGGAAACATATTTAGGAGAGGAAACATTGAAGAGAGGAAACATATTTAAGAGAGGAAACATATTTAAGAGAGGAAACATATTTGAGACAGGTAACATTTGAGAGAGGAAACATATTTAAGAGAGGAAACATTTGAGAGAGGAAACATTTAAGAAAGGAAACATTTGAGAGAGGAAACATATTTGAGAGAGGAAACATATTTGAGAGAGGAAACATATTTGAGAAAGGAAAAATAGTATTTAAGAGAGGAAACAAATTTGAGAAAGGAAAAATAGTATTTAAGAGAGGAAAGACATTTGAGAAAGGAAAAATAGTATTTAAGAGAGGAAACATATTTGAGATAGGAAACATATTTGAGACGGGTAACATTTGAGAGAGGAAACATATTTAAGAGAGGAAACATTTGAGAGAGGAAACATTTAAGAAAGGAAACATTTGAGAGAGGAAACATATTTGAGAAAGGAAAAATAGTATTTAAGAGAGGAAACAAATTTGAGAAAGGAAAAATAGTATTTAAGAGAGAAAACATATTTGAGAGAGGAAACAGGGAAAGAGCAGTAAGAAGGAGACAATAATCAAAAGGCAACAAAGAAATATCACAAGATGTGAGTTAACAAAATGTGTTGATAGTGCAAGGTAAAGTGTGAGCTACACAGAATAGTAGATACCACTGAAGAAGATAAGACAAAAAGGTTGTGGTAGTAAAAGTGAAAAGTAATAGCTGACAACAAACAAATAGCGTCATAAAACGTGATAACACGCCCAGCTTGAAGTTGTATAATGAAAGCAAACAGTGTCAAAATGAGTTTTAAACTCTGTCACGGGTTAAGCAGAAACAGGAAGTGAGGCGACCTGACCTTTGTGTTTACACAGAAAGTCGATACTTTTCTGCAGGATAGTGGACTTGTCCATCTTTCTGGTGTTGCCTGGCAACATGGTGCCAAGTTCCTTGATGAGGACATTAAACTGGTCTCGCCGCTTCTTCTCTGACTTGTTACGGGACACGCTGCAATTGAAAGACAGGCATAATTACACACTGGCCTTTTTGGGACATTGGCGAATTCCTTTTTCTCTTCTACCTACCGTTTTGCTTTGTCCTTTTCATCTTCTTCCATCAACCCATCAAAGATGCTACAATCATCCCTGGGCCAGAGGAAAAAACACATTCCATTCAGGTTTTGTGGGTGTGTTTACAGTGCAAACACTTGTTGGTGGCTTGAAAGCAGATACTGTATGCACTGTTAATAATAGCTAATGCTTGATGGTGGCTAATGACAGAATTGCTACACGCCAGAGGCAGGTTTATTTTTGGGTCACATAAAAAGAGAGCGAGGCAGAGAGAGACGGAATGTGCTGAGCTCGCCAAGGAGGTTACTAGTGCGTTTGTAAAAACCAAGGCGTCATCTCGGGCTGTCTGGCCTCCGCTCATATGACAAATGGAATCCTTCCATGACTTCAGCACTGTCAAACGTGACTTAAAAAAGGTTTATTTGTGTCAAGATATATCAGTCTAAAAGCAGTATGGTCTGGTGGATGTGTTTCAGACATGTCAGACGAGGAACATTTGCAAAATTTGACATTTCTGAGAAGGAATAGGACGGAACATAGCTTATTTAATTATACACCCTGCTCGTAACTGTTTAACACAGGGATGCCCAAAGCGTGTGATTTGAACTTAATGAATATGGCTGAAAATAACCCGCAGTCTGAGGGACTAGGAGGTTGCCCGAAGCTCCTGGTTTTTCAGCAATTGAACATGCCAAAAAAAGCATCATTTAAAGATGTTTTATTGTTTAAAGGATTGAAAAATGATCAACAGAGTTGACATAAATACATACCACATTCACCGAAATGAACCATTATGTCTGTTTCAGTCACTATGTTATTTAGTCTCTACAGTAATTATGATCACATCCACAGGAACCACATGGGTTAGCCTACTCTCTACAGTATTTACAACCTTACTAGTGTTCACTTCACAGCCACAGATGGTTCATCTAGTTATTGACATTATTTACACATTACTATGTCTGTTTCAGTCACTATGTTACCGTATTTAGTCACTACAGTAATTATGTTCACATCCACAGGAACCACATGGGTTAGCCTACTCTATACAGTATTTACAACCTTACTAGTGTTCACTTCACAGCCACAGATGGTTCATCTAGTTATTGACATTATTTACACATTACTATGTCTGTTTCAGTCACTATGTTATTTAGTCACTACAGTAATTATGTTCACATCCACAGGAATCACATGGGTTAGCCTACTCTATACAGTATTTACAACCTTACTAGTGTTCACTTCACATCCACAGATGGTTCATCTAGTTATTGACATTAATTACACATTACTATGTCTGTTTCAGTCACTATGTTATTTAGTCACTACAGTAATTATGTTCACATCCACAGGAACCACATAGGTTAGCCTACTCTATACAGTATTTATAACCTTACTAGTGTTCACTTCACAGCCACAGATAGTTCATGTAGTTATTGACATTATTTACACATTACTATGTCTGTTTCAGTCACTATGTTATTTAGTCACTACAGTAATTGTGTTTACACCCACAGGACCCACATGGGTTAGCCTACTCTATACAGTATTTACAACCTTACTAGTGTTCACTTCACAGCCAGAGATGGTTCATCTAGTTATTGACATTATTTACATATTACTATGTCTGTTTCAGTCACTATGTTATTGAGTCACTACAGTAATTATGTTCACATCCACAGGAACCACATGGGTTAGCCTACTCTATACAGTATTTACAACCTTACTAAGTCATCACATGTCTGCCACAATGATGTGTGTTCTTGAGTGTGTATTCCACATCTTCCATGTCGAGAGCAGTTTTGATTTGGGTTTACATGGTAAACAAGTCAAATTAATGTTTTATCCAGACGCATACATTTGTCCGAATGTGGCCGAGTAGTAGTAGGAGTAGTTCCCTTCATGGTTCCATGACCTGCCCTATCTTGCCTCTGATTGGCCCGTCCATGTTTTGCCCTAATCTTAACCAATGGTGACTCATCATAGTAAACAACCAACCAATGATGGATGTTCTTATACGTAAACCAACCAATCATCATTGATGTTTCCCCTATAGTTTGTCCCCTGCCCGTGGAGTTGCTTCGCTACGTAGCTTTTATTTTTAAGTTTATCATTTTTAATGGAAAACCGTAGTTTTTACCACTGGATTATTAAAAACTGTACTCATTACGGATGTTGGCAGGTATGGCAAACAGACGGGTCAAGATTTTAACACACATTGTAGGTCGGGAAGAACGGAAAATCATTTTTAATATTTTTACAGAGATAAAAAAGACGGATTTCTGACTATAGAGAGAAAAATCACATTCCTGCCAAAGTGGCCTGTCGAGCAAATGTTTTACATATTCATAATGACCTCTTTCAAGCTGCACAATCGCCAGAAATGTTCCTGTTAAATCATCCGTGCTACCGTTTTTCCATTTACAGTATTGCACTGTAAAAACAGGAAATGCAGATTTGACAGTAAAAAAAGTAGCAGCTCATTCGCCAGAATTTTGCTGTAAAAATAAGAGTGGTACTGTTTTTCAGTGTACTGCTGGGTTGCAATCACGCGACCTCCAGGCACTTCTGGGTTTCAGGCGATGGCCTCCAGTACCATTAGGCTCCTGTTTATTTATTATTTGCATCAGTGCAAATCATGGCGTTTGAAAGGTCTAAATGCAAATATGTAAATGATCATGAAAACATATTTAAAGGAGCCATATGTAATAATGTCATGTCAAGTCATCATTACATGGCCCTGATATGTCAAAAGGCATTAATAAATCATCTTCTTTTCCAATAACTGATAACAGGAGTTCAGCCGGGATATGCTCATTTCAAAATTAGATTTTCAGCCCCAAAATATTGTTATTGTTTTCAATTCGATGTCCCGCCCTCCACCGTTTGACCAATTAGAAAGTCTGTGAGTGTCACATCCAGGTTGCCATCTTGGTCTGGCTACTGCCACTGGTAAAGTTACTAAACATGTCAGACCTTAGTACATCTAAAAGTTACCATTCTCAACTTATTCATGACAAAGCCAGGAACAAAACCAGGAGTTGTGTCAGGGATGCCTTTGAAAGATGGAGACCATTGAAGGTTTTTTCATCTGACGCCAAACTTGCTCATTTCCTCCTTGATAGGTAAGTCAGGCATTTACCTTTTCTTATTACTTGTAATAAATGGAAATGGACATTTGGTATGTAAATTATATTGTCCAATACAGTCTATGGTCTTGTCTAACAAAGCCAGTATGTTCCTGCAACCAATGTTAGCATCCACATACAGGTTAGTTAACCTGTATGTGGATGTGTCATCCAACTGACAGGGCAACATATATTTAGTACAAATAAAAGCTATGCGGATATGCGTAGTGTCAGTGCATATTTCCTTCTCAATATGCTGATACGCTGAGGAAATGGGTTCCAACATTAGTCATCATGGCAATGTGAAAGGTATGGAGACCGCCACATCACATGATAAAATAATTCCTCATTGGTGTTTGCATATTGTGGACTACATGTACCAAGTTAAATGGCAATCTGAAAGGTTTGAAACAGTAGCCTATAGGCATACCTTGGTAAAATGTCTCCTCTTTAGTTTTGGGCATGCTCTACTTATTTTCACCAGTATAACCATTGCTAGCGTTGGTTGTAGTTGATTTTAGTCTTTGTTTCCTGATGGTGCTGACAATATCCATATGATTGTTGTCATATTGTACACAGGCATGGCGTACTTCTTCCTGAAAATAGCGTAATTTCTGTGTCAAATGTGTTGGTTAGAGATTTGTTACTGACAAAACGCTTGTCTATTCAGCTATTATGGTCCCAGCACCTCAACCCCTAGTAAGAGGCAGTGGAAGATTGAAGTTCCTTGGAGTAGACCAGTCCATCCATATCTGGCAACCTCAGTCATTGAGAGAGGGAGGGGACGAGAGAATTTTGACCGTGATTGCAGTACCATTTCTGGCCACATTATTACATATGGCTCCTTTAAAACAGGATAAAAGGGATTTTTACACTCTTGAGGAAAATATTTTTTGAAGGATTTAAACCAGGGATTTCCAACATGCGGTTCAACATAGGTTCAATCCGGCACGCAAGATGACTTTGCGAAATATAAAATTGAGCTGCATTTTTGAATTACAGAAAATCAATGGAATAGGAATGGTGAAAATCTTATCAATTGCCATCGCTGGTGATAAAGCAGAGAAAATACTGTGTACTTAAAAGACAAAAATGTAATTCTTGCTGTGTGAGTGCTGACCTGGTTGTTTCTAGGGCATGTACTGTATGTACACAACTCTTGTGTTATGATCACTGGGGACACACGGCTTGCAACGTACCCTATGCTTGATGTCATGGTGGCTGCTGATCAGGGCTGTGGATGTGGTGACTGGCTCTTTTGGCGTGAGGTAGGCATTTGGAAGTCCACCTTGGAGGGAAGGGCGGGGGGAAAAAAATGAGACGGACTGGACATAAAGGAAACACAAAGCATACTTCTGATTCATATTGGACGGAAATGACCTGCAGTCATGAAGAGCTTTTAATGTCAACGCATTGGAGACGAGCAACAACAAAAAATAACACAGTTAGCTACTCGTTTGGATTCTTCATTCATCCCTCCAAGCAACGTTTGTAAGTTTTACAATATAACTAAAATACATTCTTACTTACTAAAGTGTCCCATGTGTGATGTCTGTAGGAGTGTTTTCATGCATATTTGTACGTGCTACTGTAATGTATTCACGCTAGTGTCGTTAGTGTTAGCTAATATGCTAAGACGTTTACAAGTGTCCTTGTTAATATTATCAACTTACATTGGCATTATTTTTTTATTATGATTGTTTTGTTTTCCTGAAACGTCACACTGGCGATATTGAGTCTGTTTAGCTTATTGGAGAGCTAGCTTCCGCATCATACGCCCTCGTGGAGCAGAGAAGTAGCGACATGGATAACGTTAGCTTAGTGGTGCTAGCGGAGCAATGCGAGTGTTAATACGAGAGAGAGAAGGTGCGAATCTGGTAACAAATGAAGGAAGAATTAATTCCCAAGAAAAACAGCAGGGGGTCCATCGTCTGGCGGTGGTTTGGCTTCAAGCGGGAAGATGTTGAACAGACAACCGTAATATGTCAAGTAAGCGTTGCTACAAAAAGAAGCAGCACTACTAATTTGTAGCATCATTTGAAAAGTCACCCGCTAGAGAATGAAGAGTGCTTGAAACTCCGCATGTCAACATCTCCGGCCGGTGCCACACCCAACAAAACGCCGAAGCAACCGGCACTGACCCAATTGAGCCTGGCGTCTTCCATTTCCAGATCAACACCGTATGAAAAAAATAGTCAACAACAGAAGGAGATAACGTCCGCAGGAACCTACCACATAGTGAAGGACATACACTATTTGATTAACTATTATGCAGCTCATTTTTATTGGACACTTTTTGAAATATCTTGTGTGACATCATGCACAAAAGTGCACTTTATTTGTTTTAAACTATTGTAGTGGCGTTCTGTACAAAAAGTGCACTTTAATTTAGTGTTGTTTTGATATGTCATCTTAGTGACATCATGCACAAAAGTGCACTAATAGCTTGTTTTAAAATGTCTCTGACATTCTTGCACTTTCTGTTTTGAAATGACATGAATGTTTGTGCAACTGCTTAATAACTGTTTAATAAATACAGTATTGGTCAATTGAGTTGTGATTTCCCTCTCTGCATGAAAGTTTAAAAGTAGCATATATTAATGCAGTATGAAGAAGAATGTTTTAATGTAGACACATAGAATCATCATACTGCTGTGATTATATGCATCAAGTGTTCATTCAAGGCTAAGGCAAAATATCCACATATATATGGTGTATCGTGACATGGCCTAAACATATCCACATATTAATAAAAGGCCATATCGTCCAGCCCTAATTAACATTGCTGTATGTATACTTTTGACGTAGCCCATTTGCTCACATTTTCAGTAGAGCCATAATAAATTCATAAAAGAAGCAAACTTCATGAATGTTTTTTGTGACCAACAAGTATGTGCTCCAATCACTACATCACAAAAAAATAAGAGTTGTAGAAATGATTGGAAACTCAAGACAGCCATGACATTATGTTCTTTACAAGTGTATGTACACTTTTGACCATGACTGTATATATATGGAAAATTATTTTATCCCCTAAAATTTAGTGGGTGCGGCTTGTATACCAGTGCGCCCTATAGTCTGAAAAATACATTTGGCCAGCAGGTGTTTTTTTGTGCTGAAGCATGCATGAAGTTTTGAGAAATTCTCAAAGCAGTTAGCTCAAGTGGTTCAATGTTCAGTCTGTGGAACGCTCTCCCTGACCACCTGAGGGCACCGCAGACTGTGGATGCTTTTAAAAAAGGCTTAAAAACCCTTCTTTTTAAAAAAAGCCTTTTTTTAGATTTATGCGTGCTAGTTCTGGCTATTAGGCTGTTCTAGTTTTTATTTGTATTCATTTATTTTAGTATCTTTTTTTTTTTTTTAATACACTGTAGCACTTAGAGGTTGTTTGCTCAATGTAAAGTGCTTTTACGAATAAAATCTATTATTATTATTATTATTATTATTAATGCCTCGTGATGCTTCATCTGACCATCACCACTTGGAGGCATGTTTTTGTTTTCATTACAAAATCTGCTTAAGTGGCCTACTATTTTTCTAAATATTTTGTGTATTTTTGCGCAGTAGCACTCACCCCACTGCAGCTCATGCACGGCGTGAGTTAATGTCTTTTCTCAGGGCTTGCTGGAGGAAACGGTTTGGGGTCAATTCTGATGCCAAAGTCATCAGGGGTCACCAGACCACAGGAAAGCCATGGTGGTCATGGAAACCTAAAAAAAAAACACACACACACAAGGTCAGTCCCAGGTCATCATTTATTGGAATATTCAGATGACAGGAAGGGGAATTGTAAAACAAGACTTGTTTCCCTTAGAGTACTTTAGTTACTGAACATTAAATGTGGTTCTGAGCGACACACAAGTACAGTACAACTCAATGTACAGTACAGCAGTGGTTAGTCACACTTATAGACAGACTGCTGTCTTGTGAACATATTTTAAAGCACAGTGACCCAGTTATGGGAAGAAGAAAAACAAAACAGGATGATTCAGAACTGTCAACTCACTCACTGGAATGCCCTTTTGACGCTGGCGGAGTTACTCAGGCTGTCCTTTTGTGTGGGAGCCACACCTCACCTGCAACACAAGACACCCGTTCAAACACACACCTTGGAACCTGTGCATGCAAACACACGCACACACACACACACACACACACACACACGCACACACACACCTTGGAACCTGTGCATGCAAATCCTACACGCCAGACACAAACAAACAAGCTGAAAGTTGAGAAAACAGTAAATTGTGTGAATGTCAGAGAAAAAAAGAATTATGGTTGAAAACAACAAAAGAAGCAATTATAGATATAAACATCCCCATGACACTGCAGACTTGTCTTCTTGTGATCTGCATCACTTTAGTCTCGTGTCATCACTGTCAAAATGACTTTCTTCCATATGCGTCATGACAAAAATTGTAATATTTAAAAATGGATAGATTCTGATTGTCATACTCATACTGACTGGTATACCCACATAATACATACTCACACATAATAAATACTGACTGGTATACACACATAATAAATACTGAATGGTATACACACATAAATACTCACACATAATAAATACTGACTGATATACACACATAATACATACTCACACATAATAAATACTGACTGGTATACAAACATAATAAATACTGACTGGTATACACACATAATACATACTGACTGGTATACACACATAATAAATACTGACTGGTATACACACATAATAAATACTGAATGGTATACACACATAAATACTCACACATAATAAATACTGACTGATATACACACATAATACATACTGGATGGTATACACACATAATACATACCGACTGGTATACACACATAATACATACTGAATGGTATACACACATAATACATACTGAATTGTATAAACACATAATAAATACTGACTGGTATACACACATAATGCATACTGACTGGTATACACACATAATACATACTGACTGGTATACCCACATAATACATACTCACACATAATAAATACTGACTGGTATACACACATAATACATACTGACTGGTATACACACATAATAAATACTGACTGGTATACACACATAATACATACTGAATGGTATACACACATAATACAGACTGAATGGTATAAACACATAATAAATACTGACTGATATACACACATAATACATACTGGATGGTATACACACATAATACATACTGACTGGTATACACACATAATACATACTGAATGGTATACACACATAATACATACTGAATGGTATAAACACATAATAAATACTGACTGGTATACACACATAATACATACTCACACATAATAAATACTGACTGGTATACACACATAATACATACTGACTGGTATACACACATAAAACATACTGACTGGTATACACACATAAAACATACTGACTGGTATACACACATAATACATACTGACTGGTATACACACATAATACATACTGACTGGTATACACACATAATACATACTGACTGGTATACACACATAATACATACTGACTGGTACACACACATAATAAATACTAACACCTAGGGCTGGGCGATATATCGATATGCGCGATATATCGCGGGTTTGTCTCTGTGCGATATAGAAAATGACTATATGGTGATATTCGAGTATGCGTTCTCACGCAGTTGCTTTTAGCTGCGGGCATTAAACTACATGCTCTACTCGCTCTTTCCTGTCTCTCCTTCTCACAGACAGACAAGCGCAGCTTCTACACACGTCACATAATGTCACGTCATATGTCACATACTGTCACGTCATACGTCACATACTGTCACGTCATACGTCACATACGTATACGCCCTCGCGCAGCAGAGAGGTAGCAGCATGGCTAACGTTAGCTGTGATGCTAGCGGTAATACGAGAGAAAGAAGGTGCGAATCTGGTAACAAATGAAGGAAGAATTAATTCCCCGAAAAAACAGCAGGGGGTCCATCGTCTGGCGGTGGTTTGGCTTCAAGTGGGAATATGTCGAACAAACAACCGTAATTTGTCAAGTGTGGGGCAAAAGCGTTGCTATAAAAAGTAGCAGTAGCCTACTGCTAATATGTAGCATCATTTGAAAAGTCCCCTGCTAGTGAATGAAGAGTGCTCAATCCAATCCAATCCACTTTATTTATATAGCACATTTAAACAACAAAAATGTTTCCGAAGTGCTGCACAACAATATTAAAAACAATATTTATGTACTCTGCACGTCAACACCTCCGTTCGGTGCCACACGCCCACACTATCAAAATGCCGAGGCAAACATTTCCAGATCAACACCGTAAGAAAACATTTTTGATTTTTTTTAGTTGCGATTTCCTTCTCTGCATGAAAGTTTAAAAGTAGCATATATGAATGCAGTATGAAGAAGAATGTTTTAATGTAGACACATAGAATTATCATACTGCTGTGATTATATGCATCAAGTGTTCATTCAAGGCTAAGGCATAATATCCACATATATATGGTGTATCGAAAAATGGTCTTAAAATATCGCGATATTAAAAAAAGACCATATCGCCCAGCCCTAATATACACATATATATATATATATATATATATATATATATATATATATATATGTATGTATATATCAGTGACGTGCGGTGAGGTTGATGGCTGGTGAGGCACTGACTTCATCACAGTCAGATTTACAAACATATGAACCCTAAAGAGTATCTTATTCACCATTTGATTGGCAGCAGTTAACGGGTTATGTTTAAAAGCTCATACCAGCATTCTTCCCTGCTTGGCACTCAGCATCAAGGCTTGGAATTGGGGGTTAAATCACCAAAAATGATTACTGGGCGCGGCGCCGCTGCTGCCCACTGCTCCCCTCACCTCCCAGGGGGTGAGCAAGGGGATGGGTCAAATGCCGAGGACAAATTTCACCACACCTAGTGTGTGTGTGACAATCATTGGTACTTTAACTTGTTTATAGAAGTCTTCCTTATCTTTCTTCAGTTTTAAAAGTCTCTCTGTCTCGATGGAGATCTTCCTCTAAGTATTACCTCCTCCTTCGATTGAAAGTCCAGTTTAGAAAACTGTTTTATTTTAGATATGTAATCCTCCATGTTAAAAGTCCAGGCGAGAGGAAAAAATAAACGATCGCTAACTGTTGCTGCTTGTTGTCACTTCTTCTGCAGCCGAGTAGTCGCAAGAATGATCTCTGGGATCACTAGCGCCCTCTACCACCAGGAGGCGGGATTACTGCGAGCCTCACACAGTGCGTCTTCGCAGCAGTTTTATGATTGCTCAGCACAAGAAATACGTTACACACATACAGTTGTTGACAAAATACACTGTACATTATATACCTCAGCTAACTAAACTATGGAAATGTATAATATAATTCATATAGGACGGCGTGGCGCAGTGGAAGAGTGGCCGTGCGCGACCCGAGGGTCCCTGGTTCAATCCCCACCTAATACCAACCTCGTCATGTCCGTTGTGTCCTGAGCAAGACACTTCACCCTTGCTCCTGATGGGTGCTGGTAGCGCCTTGCATGGCAGCTCCCTCCATCAGTGTGTGAATGTGTGTGTGAATGGGTAAATGTGGAAGTAGTGTCAAAGCGCTTTGAGTACCTTGAAGGTAGAAAAGCGCTATACAAGTACAACCCATTTATTTATCATTTATAGCAATACGGTCTCACTGCACAGCAGGCCAGCAGTTAGCCCAGTCATTGCGCAATCCATGGTGAGGCTCAACTCAGTGACGTGCCTCAACTGGCTGCTGATCACCGCACCGTCTCTTCTCAGTATTTCAACGGCAAATGTGAAAATTCAGCGATTTTGAATAAAAATAATCTAAAACTGGTGAAGTTAAATGGAAAATAACTTTATAGTATAATCACTGGATACATATAACAATTAAAACATTTTTTTTTCTTTCTACATTTTTTTTCTTTCCATGATGGCACGTGAGGCCCTGCCTCACCTGCCTCCCTTGACTGCACGTCACTGATACATACATATATACATAAATACATATATATATATATATATATATATATATATATATATTTATATATATATATATATTTATGTATATATATATTTATATATATACACATATATGTATATATATGTATATGTGTATATATATATATATTTATATATATATATATATATATATATATATATATATATATATATATATATATATATATACATACACACACATATATATATATATATACACATATATGTGTATATATGTATATATATATATACACATATATGTGTATATATGTATATATATATGTATATATATATATATATATATATATATATATATATATATATATATATATTTATATATATATACACACACACACACGCCGTATTTTTCGTAGTATAAGTCGCTCCGGAGTATAAGTCGCACCGGCCGAAAAATGCATAATAAAGAATGAAAATAACATATATAAGTCGCACTGGAGTATAAGTCGCATTTTTTGGAGAAATGTATTTGATAAAAGTCAACACCAAGAATAGACATTTGAAAGGCAATTTAAAATAAATAAAGAATAGTGAACAACAGGCTGAATAAGTGTACGTTATATGAGGCATAAATAACCAACTGGTATGTTAATGTAACATATTATGGTAAGAGTCATTCAAATAACTATAACATATAGAACATGCTACTCCTCTCTGAGCTGCCACCTTAACGTGGTAGAGGAGTTTGCGTGTCCCAATGATCCTAGGAGCTATGTTGTCCGGGGGCTTTATGCCCCCTGGTAGGGTCTCCCAAGACAAACTGGTCCTAGGTGAGGGACCAGACAAAGAGCAGCTCGAAGACCTCCATGAAAGATAAAAACAAAGGACCCAGATTTCCCTCGCCCGGACGCGGGTCACCGGGGCCCCCCTCTGGAGCCAGGCCCGGAGGTGGGGCACGATGGCGAGCGCCTGGTGGCCGGGCCTGTCCCCATGGGGCCCGGCTGGGCACAGCCCGAAGAGGCAACGTGGGTCCCCCCTCCAATGGGCTCACCACCCATAGCAGGGGTCATAGAGGTCGGGTGCGATGTGAGCTGGGCGGCAGCCGAAGGCAGGGCACTTGGCGGTCCGATCCTCGGCTACAGAAGCTAGCTCTTGGGACGTGGAACGTCACCTCGCTGGGGGGGAAGGAGCCTGAGCTAGTGCGCGAGGTGGAGAAGTTCCGGCTAGATATAGTCGGACTCACTTCGACGCACAGCAAGGGCTCTGGAACCAGTTCTCTCGAGAGGGGCTGGACTCTCTTCCACTCTGGCGTTGCCGGCAGTGAGAGGCGACGGGCTGGGGTGGCAATTCTTGTTCCCCCCCGGCTCAGAGCCTGTACATTGGAGTTCAACCCGGTGGACGAGAGGGTACCTTCCCTCCGCCTTCGGGTGGGGGAACGGGTCCTGACTGTGGTTTGCGCTTACGCGCCAAACCGCAGCTCAGAGTACCCACCCTTTTTGGATTCACTCGAGGGAGTACTTGAGAGTGCTCCCCCGGGTGATTCCCTCGTTCTACTGGGAGACTTCAATGCTCATGTTGGCAGCGACAGTGAAACCTGGAGAGGCGTGATTGGGAAGAATGGCTGCCCGGATCTGAACCCGAGCGGTGTTTTGTTATTGGACTTTTGTGCCCGTCACAGATTGTCCATAACGAACACCATGTTCAAACATAAGGGTGTCCATATGTGCACTTGGCACCAGGACACCCTAGGCCGCAGTTCCATGATCGACTTTGTAGTTGTGTCATCGGATTTGCGGCCTCATGTTTTGGACACTCGGGTGAAAAGAGGGGCGGAGCTTTCTACCGGTCACCACCTGGTGGTGAGTTGGCTGCGATGGTGGGGGAGGATGCCGGACAGACCTGGCAGGCCCAAACACATTGTGAGGGTTTGCTGGGAACGTCTGGCAGAGTCTCCTGTCAGAGAGAGTTTCAATTCCCACCTCCGGAAGAACTTTGAACATGTCACGAGGGAGGTGCTGGACATTGAGTCCGAATGGACCATGTTCCGCGCCTCTATTGTCGAGGCGGCTGATTGGAGCTGTGGCCGCAAGGTAGTTGGTGCTTGTCGTGGCGGTAATCCTAGAACCCGTTGGTGGACACCGGCGGTGAGGGATGCCGTCAAGCTGAAGAAGGAGTCCTATCGGGTTCTTTTGGCTCATAGGACTCCTGAGGCAGCGAACAGGTACCGACAGGCCAAGCGGTGTGCGGCTTCAGCGGTCGCAGAGGCAAAAACTCGGACATGGGAGGAGTTCGGGGAAGCCATGGAAAACGACTTCCGGACGGCTTCGAAGCAATTCTGGACCACCATCCACCGCCTCAGGAAGGGGAAGCAGTGCACTATCAACACCGTGTATGGCGGGGATGGTGTTCTGCTGACCTCGACTGCGGATGTTGTGGATCGGTGGAGGGAATACTTCGAAGACCTCCTCAATCCCACCAACACATCTTCCTATGAGGAAGCAGTGCCTGGGGAGTCTGTGGTGGGCTCTCCTATTTCTGGGGATGAGGTTGCTGAGGTAGTTAAAAAGCTCCTCGGTGGCAAGGCCCCAGGGGTAGATGAGATCCGCCCGGAGTTCCTTAAGGCTCAGGATGCTGTGGGGCTGTCTTGGTTGACAAGACTCTGCAGCATCGCGTGGACATCGGGGGCGGTACCTCTGGATTGGCAGACCGGGGTGGTGGTTCCTCTCTTTAAGAAGGGGAACCGGAGGGTGTGTTCTAACTATCGTGGGATCACACTCCTCAGCCTTCCCGGTAAGGTCTATTCAGGTGTACTGGAGAGGAGGCTACGCCGGATAGTCGAACCTCGGATTCAGGAGGAACAGTGTGGTTTTCGTCCTGGTCGTGGAACTGTGGACCAGCTCTATACTCTCGGCAGGGTACTTGAGGGTGCATGGGAGTTTGCCCAACCAGTCTACATGTGTTTTGTGGACTTGGAGAAGGCATTCGACCGTGTCCCTCGGGAAGTCCTGTGGGGAGTGCTCAGAGAGTATGGGGTAACGGACTGTCTGATTGTGGCGGTCCGCTCCCTGTATGCTCGGTGCCAGAGCTTGGTCCGCATTGCCGGCAGTAAGTCGGACACTTTTCCAGTGAGGGTTGGACTCCGCCAAGGCTGCCCTTTGTCACCGATTCTGTTCATAACTTTTATGGACAGAATTTCTAGGCGCAGTCAAGGCGTTGAGGGGATCTGGTTTGGTGGCTGCAGGATTAGGTCTCTGCTTTTTGCAGATGATGTGGTCCTGATGGCTTCATCTGGCCAGGATCTTCAGCTCTTACTGGATCGGTTCGCAGCCGAGTGTGAAGCGACTGGGATGAGAATCAGCACCTCCAAGTCCGAGTCCATGGTTCTCGCCCGGAAAAGGGTGGAGTGCCATCTCCGGGTTGGGGAGGAGATCTTGCCCCAAGTGGAGGAGTTCAAGTACCTCGGAGTCTTGTTCACGAGTGAGGGAAGAGTGGATCGTGAGATCGACAGGCGGATCGGTGCGGCGTATTCAGTAATGCGGATGCTGTATCGATCCGTTGTGGTGAAGAAGGAGCTGAGCCGGAAGGCAAAGCTCTCAATTTACCGGTCGATCTACGTTCCCATCCTCACCTATGGTCATGAGCTTTGGGTTATGACCGAAAGGACAAGATCACGGGTACAAGCGGCCGAAATGAGTTTCCTCCGCCGGGTGGCGGGGCTCTCCCTTAGAGATAGGGTGAGAAGCTCTGCCATCCGGGGGGAGCTCAAAGTAAAGCCGCTGCTCCTCCACATCGAGAGGAGCCAGATGAGGTGGTTCGGGCATCTGGTCAGAATGCCACCCGAACGCCTCCCTAGGGAGGTGTTTAGGGCACGTCTGACCGGTAGGAGGCCGCGGGGAAGACCCAGGACACGTTGGGAAGACTATGTCTCCCGGCTGGCCTGGGAACGCCTCGGGGTTCCACAGGAAGAGCTGGACAAAGTGGCTGGGGAGAGGGAAGTCTGGGCTTCCCTGCTTAGGTTGCTGCCCCCGCGACCCGACCTCGGATAAGCGGAAGAAGATGGATGGATGGATGGATATAGAACATGCTATACATTTACCAAACAATCTGTCACTCCTAATCGCTAAATCCCATGAAATCTTATACGTCTAGTCTCTTACGTGAATGAGCTAAATAATATTATTTGATATTTTACGGTAATGTGTTAATAATTTCACACATAAGTCGCTCCTGAGTATAAGTCGCACCCCCGGGCCAAACTATGAAAAAAACTGCGACTTATAGTCCGAAAAATATGGTATAAATATGTATGTATATATATATATATATATATATATATATATATATATATATATATATATATATATATATATATATATATATAAATGCATGTCCTTTGGAGCCCCTGCCTCGATAGAAAATAATGTTTGCCTTGGAGCCCTAAAAAGTGAGCCCTCCTTTAAGGCAACACTTGCCTTGAACTTAAAAAGTTAAAATTCGAGGCCTGTATACTGTATATATATATATATATATATATATATATATATATATATATATATATATATATATATATATATATATATATACACCCACACCCACCCCCCGAGTTATTTTTTCTCTCAATGGGGCCCCTTCGTGTCAAAATAATTGCACAGGTCGGAACTCTACGCTATACTGTAGTAAAAATTGTAACATCGGAGGATGCATGTGCATGTACGAGCCAGTCTGCCCCACAACTACAGGGTAGAGAAAAAGAAAGAACTTATTGACTACAGCGCGGACTACAATGGCGGACAGGGTACATCTATACCATATATGGGTGATACGGTGATGTCACAGGTTGTGCAAATAACAAACAGACTGTTTGGAGGAAGTATGAAGGAAGGCAAGATTGTTTTATAAATATCTCCACCATGCCTCCATGCTTTCATTTCACATTTTCGGGACTTATGCAGATCCCAAACACAGAACAGCAGGTACCAATAGGTAAGAAAAGCTGATTTAACATAATAGCGCTCCAGATATGGGTTATCGGCCCCTTTGATTACTAATAATTGATATTGTCCATGAAAAAAAACATATTAGTCGATCTCTAGCATACAGGATATTCTCAAACAAAATGGAAAAAGATGAGGGAAAAATTATATTTTAGTTTTAATATGGTTTCTGTAGGAGGACAAACATGACACAAACCTTCGTAATTGTTAGAAAGCCTGTTAAATATGTTAGCGTTTATGCTTCACTGATGAGGATATTTGGCAAGCGCCGTTTTGTCCTACTAATTTCGGTGGTCCTTGATCTTAACATAGTTTTGTGGACTGTGACGCAACAGTTTGTTTACATGACGCTGCCACAGAAAGACGTGTTTTATGCCACTCCTTTTTGTCTCATTTTGTCCACTAAACGTTTTATGCTGTGTGTGAATGCACAAAGGTGAGCTTTGTTGATGTTATTGACTTGTGTGGAGTGCTAATCAGGCATATTTGGTCACTGCATGACTTCAAGCTAATCAATGCTAACATGCTATTTAGGCTAGCTGTAGGTACATATAGCATCATTATGCCTCGTTTGTAGCTATATTTGAGTTCATTTAATTTCCTTTAGTTATGTCCTCTGTGTATTTAATTTATATTTGCATGTCTAATGACACATTATCTGTATGTCATATTGGCTGCATTTCTGATAGTTGTTTGTGGGCCATGTTGTTCCAGACCACAGCAAACGTTACTATGTTGTTCCAGACCACAGCAAACGTTACCCAGCTTGCAAAGATTGTAATAAACCCATTAGAAGAAGACAGCCTGCTGTTTCCTTTAACATGGACACACACATCTTTGGCCATTCTAAGACAGTCACTTCCAGGAGTTATCTCACCCTCTGAGAAGTTTTACTAATGTTTTCTAATGTTGTAAAAATGTGTAGAATAAATATTACATTTCAACATTTCTGTCATCGAAGATTTGCGACAGCCTGCAACACATAGTCATTTTGATAGTAGGCTAATATAGGCACTTAAAATCATCTTCATTATAACACTTTTAAAGTCATTTTGATAGTAGGCTAATATAGCTTATATAGACACTTACATCATGTGTTGTCTTCAATATAGCACTTATATAAAACTTTTAAAGTCATTTTGATAGTAGGCTAATATAGGCACTTAAATGACGTGTTGCCGTCATTATAACACGTATGTAAGACTTTTAAAGTCATTTTGATAGTAGTCCATTTTGGGTCTTTCAACGTTTTGGGTGGCCGACCCCTGCACATGGCGAATCACTCACAACACTTCTACCACCTGAGCCATACCTACGCTCCAACAATCGTGCAGCCGGCGTAAACGATGAGTAAAATCGCCTTTTCGGACGATTTAAAGCTGACATACATTGAAAGTTGGAGTGCAACCATCTTAACCAGCCTGTACTGTATGCTGGCTGTACCGTGGGAACCCTGACCTATACTCCAGTACAGTAATCCTCATGGCTAAACTTGTTTTTTACACATACAACCCTTTTGGATTAGTCACACTCCATTCTCTTGTTAAGTTTATATATTTAGTGTAGTGTATTATTATATATATTGTAATATATATGACAAAATACATAGAGCTATACTGCCCCTTTATGTCTGTGCCGTCACAACTCCCTCCTGTATACATAACAATTTTGATAGTAGGCACTTACATCATGTGTTGCCTTCATTATAACACTTATATACGGCTTTTACATGTTTGCCTCTCCAGGCAGATTTGCTTTTTGTATTTCTGGTCCAATATGGCTCTTTCAACGTTTTGGGTCGCCGACCCCTGCACATGGCGAATCACTCACAACACTTCTACCACCTGAGCCATCCCTACGCTCCAACGATCGTGCAGCCGGCGTAAACGACGATTTAAAGCTGACATACATTGAAAGTTTGAGTGCAACCATCTTAACCAGCCTGTACTGTATGCTGGCTGTACCGTGGGAACCCTGACCTATACTCCAGTACAGTAATCCTCATGGCTAAACTTGTTTTTTACACATACACCCCTTTTGGATTAGTCACACTCCATTCTCTTGTTTAGTTTATATATTTAGTATTGTGTATTATTATATATATTGTAATATATATAATAAAATACATAGAGCTATACCGCCTCTTTATGTCTGTGCCGTCACAACTCCCTCCTGTATACATAACAATTTTGTGATAGTAGGCACTTACATCATGTGTTGCCTTCATTATTACACTTTTATACGGCTTTTACATTTTTGCGTCTCCAGGCAGATTTGGTTTTTGTATTTCTGGTTCTCTTTCAACGTTTTGGGTCGCCAACCCCTGCACATGGAATCACTCACAACACTTCTACCACCTGAGCCATACCAGCGCTCCAACGGCCGTGTAGCCGGCATAAATGACGAGTCGAATCGCCTTTTCGGACGATTTAAAGCTGACATACATTGAAAGTTGGAGTGCAACCATCTTAACCAGCCTGTACTGTATGCTGGCTGTACCGTGGGAACCCTGACCTATACTCCAGTACAGTAATCCTCATGGCTAAGCTTGTTTTTTCCTCTTCATCGTGCCATTCTGCCCACTTTACAAGGACAGTATGTAAGGATGGTGCGCGTAAAAGGAGGAGAATAAAGCATGTGTGCCACAGGTGTTGGTTATACAACCGGGTAGAGAGCAACCCACATAGCTAGCATAGCATGCTAACTAAGCCTGCTAGCCAAAACTGACTATTTAGCGCACTGACGTCTTCCTTCTTCGCGCCTTTTTTCATTACGTGCGACAAATAGTGTGTTTGTTGGGCTGGCGGGGAGAAAAGGTGAATAATAAAATGTATAAAACTGGCGTCGAGCCCCCTGGGCTGGCTGTCACGCCACAAATGAGTCCCGTCAAAAACAACAGTTTGTGATGAAAAAAGGCGCCGCGTAATGGCGTGAATTAACATTCAGGCGTGATAATAATGGCGTTATTTTTAAACATTTACGCGGCGGATGTAAAAAGCGGGCGCGCGTGCACGACCCGCACACACAACACGGGGCCAGGCAGCCGGACGCGCGCGCGCGGAGGAGAATGTGGGTCACTGGGCCTTGTCGCCCTCCAGCGTGCGGAAACACTCCGCGAGCCGCGGACTACAACATACAACAACAACCAAGAAGGGAGAAAAAAAAACAAGCAGCCTCACCTCGCCGAGTCCTTCGCCCTCGCTTGTGGTGCGGCTCGCTCGGTCGTGGCGTCGCATGGAGCGCGGCGGAGGCGGAGGCGGCGGCGGGGGCCAGGAGGACTCCGGCTCGGGGAGGAAAACAGGAGGCCTACTTCATATTACGACGTACAGTCATGCGCAATGGAGACAGTAGGGCGCACTATTTGGCAAGTACTGTACACAAAAACGAGCCCAGGAGAAGACCAGCTGACCTGGGATCAGCACAAACGTCTCACTTTTTATTTCCAACAACTAAAAGTGCCAATATGTGCTTACTGTACACGCAATATAACCACATGCACATTATCGCACAATGCAACAATTAATGAAATATCGCGCGACAAATGTTTCGTAAAAAAAAAAAGACACAAAGAAGCGACATCTCCTGTTTACAGTATTTTATTATGATATGGGCTTATGCCCGTGCAAGACGGAGGGGTTTCCCCCCTTTTAATTGACATCCAATCACCACCTGTATAGGTGGTGACGTCACAGCTCTGCCTGTATAGAGGTTCCCTCACTTTATTGTCACGCTACTTGATTTTTAGCACTGGCAACCTGGGTGACGTCACCAAGTGGAAGCCTGCCTCCTGCCCGGTGCAGTTTTTTCTCACTAAAAGAGGTGCGGGTCTGGTCCATGACACGGCTTTACTGACACTATAAAATGGACATACCGTAGTACCATCAAAAAGAAGTAGTTGATCAATAATGAGTAATACGACCCCAAAAAGGGACAAGCGGTAGAAAATAGATGCATGGACTACTAGTTAAAAGGGAACAGAATTTTTTTTCATAAAACATTCCTATCATTCACAATCCTTATTCAAGACTAGAAAACATGCTTTTTTTTCTTTTTTTTGTACATTCTAAATCGTAAATAAGCATTAGCAAAAGTCAGCTAACAACAAAGTCAATAGGAGTCAATCTATTTCGCCTATAAAGTGCTCTAAAAAAATGTAAACACCTCATCAGCATTTCATATACAAGCTGTAAGTATATTTTTACCGTAATTTAGTAACATTCATAATAACATGTAATATATACATGATGTAAGTATATATGTAATGTAGTAACATTCATAATGACATGTAATATATACATGATGTAAGTATATATGTCATGTAGTAACATTCATAATAACATGTAATATATATATATATGTATATATATATGATGTAAGTATCTATGTAGTATCTTGTAACATTCATAATAACATGTAATATATACTTAATGTAAGTATATATGTAATGTAGTAACATTCATAATAAAATTTAATATATACATGATGTAAGTATATAGTAACATTCATAATAACATGTAATATATACATGATGTAAGTGTATATATATCATGTAGTAACATTCATAATAACATGTGATATTTAGATATTTTGCTCTTTTTAAGCATAATCAATTTCACAGACGGATCACAACGTTCACTTTCCCTTCAACAACAAGAAGAAGACTACTAATCATGGCAGACTTGATGAGAGTCTACTTTAGGACAAATGATGATCCAGAAACTTCTATTTTTGAGCCTGAATTTAAAGACGATGATCTACAAGTTTTAGTGTGCTGAACAGATGCAGCTTTAGTCAAACACTAAGCATCATGTAGCATTATTACTAAGTGCTAAATAAGATATGCAAACCTAATAAAACAGTCACTTACTGTACAATGTCTGCTATCACTGGGATAAAGACTGATGAGATGTCTGTGTATTCCTGTTTACATGAAGTATTAATCATAATCCTCAAGCAAGTAAAAAAAAATTAAAATAAAAAAACATGTATTTTTGTGTCTTTCTCGTCATCTCCGGGTCTAAGTTGGATGTCAAAGTTGACCAACTTGTAGGTGTATGTCCACAACCTTCTACTATGCAGGTGAGAGGCATGATTTATCATCTAGAATTAACTTTCCCCCACTCAGAGGCCATGCAGAAGCTCAATATGTCAATACGGAGGAAATAAGCTGGTTAGCTTGCTAAAAAATAGTTCCTCTGAGTTAGCACTCATATTAACGATATCACTAATACTTGGTTAATGTATTGTTGGCGCTTTTTTGATGTTTTTTGAGCGCAATAGAGTACTCCTGTTAGCTGCATTGTTAGCCACCTCTTACTGGCTGTATTTTACGACTTAGAATGCATTAAAAAAAACGTGTTCTTATTTTACATAAGGATTATGAATGATAGGCAAAATGTAAAAAAAGTGCGGTTCCATTTAAGTAAATGAATAAATGGTATTAACTGATTATTATTTATTAATTGACATTAATAAACAAAAACATAGATTAGTGAGAATAATGGTATACTAGCAATAAATAAAATATAAAATAACAGAATACAAATGAAGAACCTAAGAAGAGTTTACCATGGTCAAAAAGGTGAGCCTTTTTTTTTCTCTAAATACCAACAGTCTTTGCAGTTCATGCACAGTTGGGGCCATATATAGTTGGGACTAAAAATCATTGCATTTTGCTTTTAAACAGGAATAAAGTTAGCTGGGCAGGTTTTTCTTTTTTTTTGGCACAAACCTCTGCACCTCCCTGAGGTCTATAGTGGCACCTGGAGGCCACTGCATTAGGGCAATTATTACTGTATGCATAGTACAGTGCTCCACTCATCTATTAGATCAATTACACTGTAAGCTAAACACGCAGGAACATATTAAATAATGCAATCATCCGCCCGCGTCCTCTGGAAGTATGCAGCACACTTAAGAAGCATGAGGCAACAATAAAAGTTACAATATACTCTTTATTTTGATGATGGACAGCCGTCTTTGAGTAATAATGAAAGGCAGTGGTTCTCAAAATGCTTTCACCACGTCCCACTCAAAAAACACTTGGCTCTCCATAATGACCCACATTAAAATACAGTAGCATAGTGGGCCTAAGTATTCATTAAAAACACGGGAGAGGTTCTATTAATTAGTAACATTTTTCCCATTGTACATTTTGACTAAATAAAACACTGTACTTTAAACAAGTGATTCTTTGGTTTTCACATTTCAAATAGAGCAGGCGTACAACCATTCTCCTTAAACTTTACATCAGTGTTTCTAATTTATTTGTTTTTATTTTATACATCCGTACAAACCCCTCTATGAGTTGCTGCCACCTCGCTGAAGACTCTTGTATTGTTTTCTCACAAATATCTGGTGGGATACACTGGCGAAGGTTAAACTTCTTCCGAGTCTCTTTCCCTCCAATGCTAAATCTTGGACATATACATGTGTATGTTGACATAAAAATGATTTTCTATTCTCTATCATGTTAATAAGTCCACGACACCGCTGCTTTGACCACTTGTAAACAACAGAGGTTCAAGCTACGAGCTACATCGCTAACGTAATATGTAACTAACTGGTCCATTGCCAAACACAGTAGGCACTGATCCAATTAAAACAATTTTTTTTAGGAAAATCATTCTTTATTTTGCCAAAGGACGGTGACATTGTTGTCTTACATTAGAAGGCTAAGCAAGCTACACAACAAATCGAAAGAACATTGCTGAAAATCATTATTTATTTTGCCAGAGGACAGTGATGTTGTTATCTTACATTAGAAGTCTAAGCAAGCTACACAACAAATCGAGCTAACATTGCTGAAAATCATTTTTTATTTTGCCAAAGGGCAGTGACGTTTTTGTTTTACATTAGAAGGCTAAGCAAGCTACACAACAAATCAAGCTAACATTGCTGAAAATCATTGTTTATTTTGCCGGAGAACGGTGACGTTGTTGTCTTATATTAGAAGGCTAAGCAAGCTACACAACAAATCGAGCTAACATTGCTGAAAATCATTGTTTATTTTGCCGGAGGACGGTGACGTTGTTGTCTTACATTAGAAGGCTAAGCAAGCTACACAACAAATGTCAGGGGTGTCACCACCTCCAAAGTTATGGTACTCCCGTATACTAAAGTAATGTCTGATCATTATCTTATAAAATTCGAAGTTCTGACTCATTGTCAACAAACTAATAATAATAATAACTGCTATAGCAGCCGCAACATTAATGCTGCCACAACGATGACTCTTGCTGACCTACTGCCTTCGGTAATGGCACCATTCCCAAATTATGTCGGCTCTATTGATAACCTCACTAACAACTTTGACAATGCCCTGCGCAAAACCATTGATAGTATAGCACCGCTAAAACAAAAAAGGGCCCCTAAAAGGCGCACCCCATGGTTTACAGAAGAAACCAGAGCTCATAAATTATCATGTAGAAAGTTGGAACGCAAATGGCGCGCGACCAAGCTTGAGGTTTTCCATCAAGCATGGAGTGATAGTTTAATATCGTATAAACGCATGCTTACCTTAGCTAAAGCTAAATATTACTCAAATCTCATCCGCCTCAACAAAAACGACCCTAAATTTTTGTTTAGTACAGTAGCATCGCTAACCCAACAAGGGACTCCTCCCAATAGCTCCACCCACTCGGCAGATGACTTTATGAATTTCTTTAATAAGAAAATTTAACTCATTAGAAAGGAGATTAAAGACAACGCATCCCAGCTACAACTGGGTTCTATGAACACAGATACAACTGTATCTACGACGGATACTGCAATACAAAATAGTCTCTCTCTTTTTGATGAAATAACATTAGAGGAACTATTACAGCGTGTAAGTGGGATAAAACAAACAACATGTTTACTTGACCCACTTCCTGGGAAACTTATCAAGGAGCTTTTTGTATTATTAGGTCCATCAGTGCTAAATATGATAAACTTATCACTTTCCTCTGGCACTGTTCCCCTAGCATTCAAGAAAGCGGTTATTCATCCTCTGCTCAAAAGACCTAACCTCGATCCTGACCTCATGGTAAACTACCGACCGGTGTCCCACCTTCCCTTTATTTCGAAAATCCTCGAAAAAATGGTCGCACAGCAGCTAAATGAACACTTAGTGTCCAACAATCTCTGTGAATCTTTTCAATCCGGTTTCAGGGCAAATCACTCTACGGAGACAGCCCTCGCAAAAATGACTAATGATCTACTGCTAACGATGGATTCTGATGCGTCATCTATGTTGCTGCTTCTTGATCTTAGCGCTGCTTTCGATACCGTCGATCATAATATTTTATTAGAGCGTATCAAAACACGTATTGGTATGTCAGACTTAGCTTTGTCGTGGTTTAACTCTTATCTTACTGACAGGATGCAATGCGTCTCCCATAATAATGTGACCTCGGACTATGTTAAGGTAACGTGCGGAGTTCCTCAGGGTTCGGTTCTTGGCCCTGCACTCTTTAGCATTTACATGCTGCCGCTAGGCGACATCATACGCAAATACGGTGTTAGCTTTCATTGTTATGCTGATGACACCCAACTCTACATGCCCCTAAAGCTGACCAACACGCCGGATTGTAGTCAGCTGGAGGCGTGCCTTAATGAAATTAAACAATGGATGTCCGCTAACTTCTTGCAACTCAACGCCAAGAAAACGGAAATGCTGATTATCGGTCCTGCTAAACACCGACATTTATTTAATAATACCACCTTAACATTTGACAACTAAACAATTACACAAGGCGAATCAGTAAAGAATCTGGGTATTATTTTCGACCCAACTCTCTCCTTTGAGTCACACATTAAGAGTGTTACTAAAACGGCCTTCTTTCATCTCCGTAATATCGCTAAAATTCATTCCATTTTGTCCACTAGCGACGCTGAGATCATTATTCATGCGTTCGTTACGTCTCGTCTCGACTACTGTAACGTATTATTTTCGGGCCTCCCTATGTCTAGCATTAAAAGATTACAGTTGGTACAAAATGCGGCTGCTAGACTTTTGACAAGAACAAGAAAGTTTGATCATATTACGCCTATACTGGCTCACCTGCACTGGCTTCCTGTGCACTTAAGATGTGACTTTAAGGTTTTACTACTTACGTATAAAATACTACACGGTCTAGCTCCGTCCTATCTTGTCGATTGCATTGTACCATATGTCCCGGCAAGAAATTTGCGTTCAAAGAACTCCGGCTTATTAGTGATTCCCAGAGCCCAAAAAAAGTCTGCGGGCTATAGAGCGTTTTCTATTCGGGCTCCAGTACTATGGAATGCCCTCCCGGTAACAATTAGAGATGCTACCTCAGTAGAAGCATTTAAGTCCCATCTTAAAACTCATTTGTATACTCTAGCCTTTAAATAGTCCCCCTGTTAGACCAGTTGATCTGCCGTTTCTTTTCTTTTCTCCTCTGCTCCCCTTTTCCTTGAGGTGGGGGGGGCACAGGTCCGGTGGCCATGGATGAAGTGCTGGCTGTCCAGAGTCGGGACCCGGGGTGGACCGCTCGCCTGTGCATCGGCTGGGAACATCTCTGCGCTGCTGACCCGTCTCCGCTCGGGATGGTGTCCTGCTGGCCCCACTATGGACTGGACTCTTACTATTATGTTGGATCCACTATGGACTGGACTCTCACAATATTATGTCAGACCCACTCGACATCCATTGCTTTCGGTCTCCCCTACAGGGGGGGGGTTACCCACATATGCGGTCCTCTCCAAGGTTTCTCATAGTCATTCACATCGACGTCCCACTGGGGTGAGTTTTTCCTTGCCCTTATGTGGGCTTTGTACCGAGGATGTCGTTGTGGCTTGTGCAGCCCTTTGAGACACTTGTGATTTAGGGCTATATAAATAAAGATTGATTGATTGAAATTGAGCTAATATTGCTGACACATTATTCACACATTTCTAACCCACTCTTGTTAATAACCGTTTAATTTTCTCCTCTCTTGCCATTAACAGTAGGCACCGACTCCGCCATCAAAAGTAGTTTTTCAAACTTGAAAAGATTAGTTTTTTGTTGACTGGCTGACCGGTTGCATTTGAGAAAACTCGGCAGCCCTTCTCGGAGTACTTAAATTGTACCACAATTCACCCAGAGAGTGACTGAGCCCCCATAAACTCTTCCTCCTCTTGCCCACCTTTACCCAACCCATTTTAGCTGAGTTTTTCAGGTTCTTTTGTCAATAATAAAGTACATTTACTTTATTTCTCCCTTTTCTGTTGACTTGATTAGTTTATTTATCTTACATTATTAAGCTTCTATCATACACTGTCACGTTATTACCACAATTTTAGGTGTGTGTATTTGTATGTGTAATCATTTTTCCATTTTTTATTTCATGTCTGTTAAAAGGTTGACATAATTTGTGAAGTCTCCGGGCCAACAAGTTTACGCCTGTCGGTAAATTTGCTCACTTTAAAACTGGCGGCCCTCTACCTCCTTTGTGGAGACACGGTGATAACTTTGGGTGTGAACTGCCTTGTTTGTAAAGAAAATTTAAATAAAAAGATTTGTACTTTTTTTTTTTTATCCATCTTTATTTTGCTGAAAACAGTGATGCTATTGTCACAGTAGAAGGCGAAGCTACCTACACAACAAGTCAAGCTAAACATTGCTAATGTATCATTCACACAATTTTAGCCTACTGGTATTACTTACTGTTCCATTGTCTCCTTCATGGCTATAAATAGTAGGCATCAAGCCCGCCATTAAAAGTAGTTTTTCAGAACATTTTGTGAAAGTTTGTGGGTGATGCAGGACTCTTTGCACACACTTGGATCGACTTATTTACGGTTAAACTTTGGGTGTGAACTGCCTTGTTTGTAAAGAAAATTCAAATAAAAAATGTGTGCTTTTTTTTTTTTTAATCCATCATTATATTGTCACAGTAGAAGGCTAAGCTAGCTACACAACAAGTCGAGCTAAACATCGTTAATGTATCATTCACACAATTCTTACCTACTGGTATTATTTACTGTTCCATTGTCTCCTTCATGGCCATAAATAGTAGGCATTGAGCCCGCCATTAAAAGTCGTTTTTCAGAAAATTTTGTGAAGGTTTGTGGGTGAAGCAGGACTCTTTGTTAAAAGTTAAAAGTAAGGCACTTTTTACTTCCGATGAGGCTGAAAGTTAGTGTAGTGACTTGTGCTGTTAAATAACATTTCTTTCATTGGGTTTCATCGTGGACATGATCTAGTGGCACAGCCGGTTTTACATAAATTAAAAATGGCTGACTCGTGCAAGCATGTTTGGGTAAATGTCTACCATATATGAATAATCTGCTGACGTCACATAGGGCAGCGAAGAAAATTCCAAACGGACCATTTGGAGGAAGTATGAATGAAGGAAAGATTGTTCTATAGATATCTCCATCATGCCTCCAATGGTTTTAATCGAAAAAAACGGTTCTTCTTCAGAATTGGTTCCCAGTGTATCAACTCCTTGGAACGACTTGCCATTTGTTCCAAATGATTCCCTTAACAATTTGTGCGGGCGGGAATGACGTCATTACGCAACGTGCGTTGTGACGAATGTCACCGAGCAGTGACTAAGTTTGTAGTCGAAAGCTTGCAACCATTTCACACAGTGCTCCTGATTTTCGGTAGGTGAATGTTCAATTGTAGTCAGAGAAAAGTTGCATGTTTTCCGGCAACCATATTTAATATTATACAGATGGAACTCAAAAATGTAGACTATGGTGTAAAAGTTCAATGACATCAACTTCAAATGTGAAACTAACACGTGATATTAACTCATTACATACAAAGTGAGATATGTCAAGACTTTATTTCTTATCATTTTGATCATCATGTCTTACAGTTTTTGAAACCTTGATATTTTCTGAGATTTTTCAATAGGGCTTGAAAGTGTGACGTGAAATCGCAATGCATCTAGGGGTGTAACGGTACACAAAAATTTCGGTTCAGTACGTACCTCGGTTCAGAGGTCACGGTTCGGTTCATTTTTGGTACAGTAAGAAAACAACAAAATATAAATTTTTTGGCTATTTATTTACCAAATGTGTAAACAATGGCTTTATCCTTTTAACATTGGGAACACTATAATAATTCTGCCCACATTAATCAACATTAAACTGCCTCAAGTTGTTGCTCAGATTAAATAAAATGACAACACTTTTCTTCTACATATAAAAAGTGCAACATTAAACAGTTTCAAGTCAACTCATCATGCTTCATTTATTACATTTGGGAAGCCTGTAGTTGATTTTTATTATGTAAATGTTATATATTTATCAACATGTGATAGCAGGGACCCTGCCATTCAAAACTAGGCTGCTGCATTACTAATGATTAATGTAACTATAGCTGAAAAAATAGTACAATAGCAATAGGAGAGACTACACACACGCACACACACACACACACGCACCGCAAAATGAGCTAACGTTACGCTAAAAGCTAATTAGCCTTCACCTCAAGCCAGGACTGCGAGCGAGCTGAGCTGCAGTATACGTTTCTAGAAGGTCAACGGGCTCATAGTGATGTTACTAGTAGTTGACTGGGAGGTGTTTATTATAACCTGGGGAGCAGTGACGTGCAGTCACTAGAGGCAGGTGAGGCAATGGAAAGAAAAAAAATGTAAAAAGAAAAAAATATATATTAAATTGTTAAATGTATCCAGTGATTATACTATAAAGTTATTTTCCATTTAACTTCACCAGTTTTAGATTATTTTTATTCAAAATCGCTGAATTTTCACATTTGCCGTTCAAATACTGAGAAGAGACGGTGCGGTGAACAGCAGCCAGTTGAGGCACGTCACTCAGTGCCTCAACATGGACGGACTCGGCTAACTGCTGGCCTGCTGTGCAGTGAGACTGTATTGCTATATGAATTATATTAT
>NC_084563.2:29582098-29642098 GCF_033978685.3 Nerophis lumbriciformis | reverse complement strand
TCATCATTAAATGATATGTCAAAAGGCATTTCTTTACCAGAAAACTCTGAATTTGTAAACAAACTATTATTCATGTTTCCTTTCATCCCACCAGGTTGTGTCCCAATGGTGTCTGCCTCCAGTAAATAAGAAGAGTGACAGGGTGAATTGCTACTCATGTGTAAGTAGGATAACCCTCCTGCGTTATTGATGAGATTCCACACGTGTCTCCTTCCTGCCTGTATCCGCTCATCTTTCCATCTCAGAGGCAAAAAGCCTCTCAAACCAAAAAGCAGGGGGAGCAGCGAGGATAATAAAAGCACTCAGCGACCCGTCTGTCTTCTCACAAATGTGACAAATCCCATGGAGCCACAAATCACATCAGTTCTGCTGGATTTCCAAGGTCCACGCAGGCTCATGTTTCCTGGCCAAGTGCAGCCGGGCCTGCCCCTCACCATGATGCTTCCAGCTCACCTTTTAGCGCTGCACGCGCCACCTGTGCTCACGGCGAGGGGTAATGGAGGACGCACGCAGAGTGCTGTGGGACATCCGTTTCCCACGCAAGTAGCGTTTAATCACGGACAAACATCGGGCACGTTGCCGTATCGTGTCGTAAACGTCGATACGGGAGTGAGTGGAGGGGAGACAGGGAGACCGGGGGAGGAACCCTGGCGCAGTGCCAGTGAGCAAGGCATGGGACTTTGTGCAACCATTCCTAGCAGGGTCAAATCTACACCTGAATTATGTGCCTTTATATCCCAGGAATGCCTTCATAGTATATTGGTACCGGTACCAAAATGTACTTCCATACTTTTCTAAATAAAGGGGACCACAAAAAATGGCTTTACTGTAACAAAAAATGTTAGAGTACATGAAACATATGTTTATTATTGTCATTTAGTCCTTAAATAAAATAGTGAACATACTAGACAACTTGTCTTTTAGTAGTAAGTAAACAAACAAAGACTCTTAATTAGTCTGCTGACATATGCAGTAACATATTGTGTCATTTATTATTTTGTACACATTATGAGGGACAAACTGTAAAAATTGATTATTAATCTACTTGTTCATTTACTGTTAATATCTGCTTACTTTCTGTTTTAACATGTCCTATCTACACTTCTGTTAAAATGTACTAATCACTTATTCTTCTCTTCTTTGATACTTTACATTAGTTTTGGATGATACCACACATTTAGGTATGGATCTGATACCAAGTAGTTCCAGGATCATACATTGGTCATATTCAAAGTCCTCATGTGTCCAGGGACGTATTTACTGACTTTATAAACATAATATGAAAAAAGGAAAAAAGATTTTGGGATGATAAAAAATATTGATGTAATCATGAAGCTTAGGGAAGGCTATGCAGAAGGAAACTAAAACTGGACTGGCTACTAAGTAAACAAAAACAGAATGCTGGACGACAGCAAAGACTTACTGTGGATCAAAGACGGCGTCCACAAAGTACATCCGTACATGACATGACAGTCAACAATGTCCCCACAAAGAAGGATAAAAAACAACTGAAATATTCTTGATTGCTTAAACAAAGTGTGTGCGGGGAATATCGCTCAAAGGAAGACATGAAAACTGCTACAGGAAAATACCAAAAAAAGAGAAAAAGCCACCAAAATAGGAGCGCACGACAAGAAGTAAAACACTACACACAGGAAAACAGCAAAAAAGTCCAAATAAGTCAGGGTGTGATGTGACAAGTGGTGACAGTACACCTACTTTGAGACAAGAGCTATATTGATGCATGCTTGGTTATACTTTAAAGTCATATCCAACAATTGCGACAGCGACTTTTTACTGTCAACTGAGTTTCCTTTTTTAATGATTTCTGCCTCTGGATTTTTTCAATAAAAAAAATGTGTCTTGGCTCAAAAAAGGTTGAAAACCACTGCTGTAAACATCCATCCATCCATTTTCTACCGCTTGTCCCTTACTGCTGTAAACAATAAGTCCTAATATTGACACATAGGGCTCTTTTTTCTACTCAAAGTAACTTTCTATCGATCCATTTTCTACCGTTTGTCCCTTTAATTATATTTACACGTACTATATATTTGCATTAGTATGATTAATATTCATGACTTTGTACTTAATTTTTATATATGATTACATCTAATAAGAAATAATCATCCATCCATCCATTTTCTACCGCTTGTCCCGTTGTCACACACTAGAGACCATTTAGTGTTGCCAATCATTCATTATGTTATTATAGTAGAATATTGTAACTACATATTGAATGTATTTAGTTTTTAAAATAGTCTCACCCAGTGTAACAATATTATGGCATATATTGTTTATTCTATATTTCATTTTATATTTTTGATAAATAATAATAAATATACAATTCAATATTTGTTATCGTATATTAGGGACGGCGTGGCGCAGTGGAAGAATGGCCGTGCGCGACCCGAGGGTCCCTGGTTCAATCCCCACCTAGTACCAACCTCGTCATGTCCGTTGTGTCCTGATCAAGACACTTCACCCTTGCTCCTGATGGGTGCTGGTTAGCGCCTTGCATGGCAGCTCCCTCCATCAGTGTGTGAATGTGTGTGTGAATGTGTGTGTGAATGGGTAAATGTGGAAGTAGTGTCAAAGCGCTTTGAGTACCTTGAAGGTAGAAAAGCGCTATACAAGTACAACCCATTTACCATTTATCATTTATATTTAATCTATTAAATTAAGTTCAACGTAATGTGACAATAATATCTAGTATTTTATTTTACACTAAATTTTATTGAATTGTTTTAATATTTTTTGATTTATAAAAAATTTTAGCATACCGGTATGTTTACTTTAGGAGACTCAAACTGGTGCGTTGGCTAATCTCAATCCCAAATGTAAAACTCTTATTGAAAGTATAATATTCCATTATAAAAATAATTTTGCATTTGTGTACATACATTTTTGTTTTTATCTGAATTATATAAGTGAATAATAACCTGTGATTATTCCTGATAAATCCAAAATCAAAAGTGTGACTCGTGTTTTTCATCTTTTGACTGCACTGTGTTATGTTATGTTATATATTGAATGTATTTATTATTTTTACTTATTATTTTTATTCTATACTTCAGCACTTTATATACTATATTATTAATATAATGTGTTTAATATGTAACAATAAATACATAATTGTATCATTTATTAGTATGCATGAAATGTATTACATTTTTAAAATAATTTCGAGCAAATGTTCTACTACACAGGGCCCCGGGGCCCACTCAGATAATAACCCTGAATTAAGAATCTTACTCTTGATTTTATTCATATTCAATAATTACATCTAACCTACTTACACTTTAACAAGATAACCCTTGTCAAATTGTATAAAAACATGTATTTTTCCAATCAGGCTGATTGGAAAAAAAAAATTAATAATGGATAAGTTCCTTAACTAAAGTGACAAAAAATGTAAAGTGCAATTTAAAATACAGCTTCACCACTTTAGTTTTAGCTTTAGGATATTCTCTATAGAAATTCTTCTGTTTGTTTGACATTGTCAATACTGCCACAAGTGTTGGAAAAGTGTATTACAACTGATGACCGCTGGCACAGAATGGCCCACAACTGAGGAACACATATTTATGGCGGCCATCTAGTGGGTGCTTACATTTTTATACTATATTTGAAATATTTTTATGATACTTTTGTATGTTTTTAGCATATACAGTCTTGGTGAAAAGTGTACATACACTTGTAAAGAACATAATGTCATGGCTGTCTTGAGTTTCCAATCATTTCTACAACTCTTATTTTTTTGTGATGTAGTGATTGGAGCACATACTTGTTGCTCACAAAAAACATTCATGAAGTTTGCTTCTTTTATGAATTTATTATGGGTCTACTGAAAATGTGAGGGTCAAAAGTATACATACAGCAATGTTAATATTTGCTTACATGTCCCTTGGCAAGTTTACCTGCAATAAGGCGAATTTTTGACCACAAAATTAGTGCAGTTCAGTTAAATTTGTTGGTTTTCTGACATGGACTTGTTTCTTCAGCATTGTCCACACGTTTAAGTCAGGACTTTGGGAAGGCCATTCTAAAATCATCATTCTAGCCTGATTTAGCCATTCCTTTTTCCACTTTTGAGGTGTGTTTGGGGTCATTGTCCTGTTGGAACACCCAACTGCGCCCAAGACCCAACCTCCGGGCTGATGATTTTAGCTTGTCCTGAACAATTTGGAGGTAATCCTCCCTTTCCATTGTCCCATTTAAAGTACCAGTTATATTGGCAGCAAAACAGGCCCAGAGCATAACAGTACCACCACCATGCTTGACGGTAGGAGTGGTGTTCCTGGGATTAAAGGCCTCACCTTTTCTCCTCCAAACATATGTCTGGGTATTGTGGCCAAACAGCTCCATTTTTGTTTAAGTGTATGTAAAGTTTTGAGCACGACTGTATTTATTTAGGGGAACGCTCTCCCTGACCACCTGAGGGCACCACAGACCGTGGTTGTTTTTAAAAAAAGGCTTAAAAACCCTTCTTTTTAAAAAAGCCTTTTTTTCTCGCTCTAGATATTAGGCCGTTCTAGTTTTTATTTTTATTATCTTTTTATTTATTTTAAAAAACATTTTTTAAATAAACTGTAGCACTTTGAGGTTGTTTGCTCAATATAAAGTGCTTTTTACAAATAAAATCTATTATTATTATTATTATTATTCTACCATACCCTGCAACATCCATGGTGTTTGTAACAGAGCATGAAGAAAACACGATTGTGAGGATTATCCTCATAATGGGCCCTCAAAAGGGGGTTGGCCTTTATTGCTCCCTTTTGGCTCCGGCTCCCCCAGGCCACTTTTTATGAAGACAGAATGGTAAAGTAGCGAGAATAACAAGTGTGAGTGTGTTCTCTCTGGAAGCTCTCACTTGCCAGTGAGGAAGAGAACGTCCTGCCCCTCTTCATCACATCCACACCTCCGTCCTCTGTGGTCATGTCGTCTCTGCTGAGGGAGGAGATGCAACGGGTTTTGTTCAGACCCGCGAGGCAAAGTCTGGTGGAATTTATCGAGATCGAGGAGCCGGAGCTGGGGAGACATTTCCTCTGTGTCTCGGGTAAGAAACTTCCTTGCTGCCGGTTTGAAAAGTCTTGCTCCTTTCAGTCTAAATGTTGCTGGGGAAAAAAACCCAGCTAGGAACCAAAATGTGTTGTCACGTTTCCGCAGTTGGCAAAAACCGGCAGGTGCAGTTGTGCATCGTGCGATGCCAGATAAAACAGACACCCACTAACACTAACTCGGGGGCCAAGAGGGGTCTCCACACCAAACGCTCCAGCATTCAGGAGTGCTACAGGAGGACCGAGACCTGGTCCCTGCAAGACCTGACTCTGGTGGATGGACGCGACCCTGATGTGGTGAGTTCTTCATCTCGTATCCCTCCACACAGCCTGGAGGGATACGTATATCATGTTTAATATGTACAATATACACACTGCAAGTATATATATAATGTAGTAACAGACACCTTCATAACAATATGTACAATATACACACTGCAAGTATATATATAATGTAGTAACAGACACCTTCATAACAATATGTAATATGTACAATATACACACTGCAAGTATATATATAATGTAGTAACAGACACCTTCATAACAATATGTAATATGTACAATATACACACTGCAAGTATATATATAATGTAGTAACAGACACCTTCATAACAATATGTACAATATACACACTGCAAGTATATATATAATGTAGTAACAGACACCTTCATAACAATATGTAATATGTACAATATACACACTGCAAGTATATATATAATGTAGTAACAGACACCTTCATAACAATATGTACAACATACACACTGCAAGTATATATATAACGTAGTAACAGACACCTTCATAACAATATGTAATATGTACAATATACACACTGCAAGTATATCTATAATGTAGTAACAGACACCTTCATAACAATATGTAATATGTACAATATACACACTGCAAGTATATATATAACGTAGTAACAGACACCTTCATAACAATATGTAATATGTATAATATACACACAAGTATATATATAATGTAGTAACATACACCTTCATAACAATATGTAATATGTACAATATACACACTGCAAGTATATATATAATGTAAACAAACGCCATGGGTGGATCTACACCTGACATCCACTGTAATGATACCAAGTACAAGAGCGTATCTAGTCGATACTACTATGATTACATCAATATTTTTTATCGTCACAAAAACATTCATATTATGTTTATAAAGTCAGTAAATTTGTCCCTGGACACATGAGGACTTTGAATATGACCAATGTATGATCCTGTAACTACTTGGTATCAGATCCATACCTAAATGTGTGGTATCATCCAAAACTAATGTCAAGTATCAAAGAAGAGAAGAATAAGTGATTATTACATTTTAACAGAAGTGTAGATAGAACATGTTAAAACAGAAAATAAGCAGATATTAACAGTAAATGAACAAATGGATTAATAATCCATTTTTACAGTTTGTCCCTCATAATGTGTACAAAATAATAGGTGTATAAATGACACAATATGTTACTGCATACGTCAGCAGACTAATTAGGAGTCTTTGTTTGTTTACTTACTACTAAAAGACAAGTTGTCTATTATGTTCACTATTTTATTTAAGGACTAAATTACAATAATAAACATATTTTTAAGATTTTTTGTCACAATAAAGACAATAATGACATTTTTGGTGGTCCCCTTTATTTAGAAAAGTATCAAAAAGTACCGAAAAGTATCGAAATATTGGTATTGGAACAACACTAATGTATATGTATATGTATATGTATATGTATATGTATATGTATATGTATATGTATATGTATACGTATATGTATATGAATATGCATACGTATATGTATAAGTATATGTCTTCGTATATGTATATGCATTCGTATATGTATATGTATATGTATATGTATATGTATATGTATATATATATATGCATACATATATGTATATGTTTATATACAGTATATGCATACATATATTGTATGTATATGCATAGGGGACGGCGTGGCGCAGTGGAAGAATGGCCGTGCGCGACCCGAGGGTCCCTCGTTCAATCCCCACCTAGTACCAACCTCGTCATGTCCGTTGTGTCCTGAGCAAGACAATTCACCCTTGCTCCTGATGGCTGCTGGCTAGCGCCTTGCATGGCAGCTCCCTCCATCAGTGTGTGAATGTGTGTGTGAATGGGTAAATGTGGAAGTAGTGTCAAAGCGCTTTGAGTACCTTGAAGGTAGAAAAGCGCTATACAAGTACAACCCATTTATCATTTATCATTTATGTATATGCATACGTGTATGTATATGTATATTTACAGTATATGTATATGAATATGCATACGTATATGCATACGTATTTGTATCTGTATATGTATATGTACACCAGGTCCTAAATGATGCCCACTCCACCCATAGCTGCAGACTTCCATCAGGTCCTAAATGATGCCCACTCCACCCATAGCTGCAGACCTCCATCAGGTCCTAAATGATGCCCACTCCACCCATAGCTGCAGACCTACACCAGGTCCTAAATGATGCCCACTCCACCCATAGCTGCAGACTTCCATCAGGTCTTAAATGATGCCCACTCCACCCATAGCTGCAGACCTCCATCAGGTCCTAAATGATGCCCACTCCACCCATATCTGCAGACCTACACCAGGTCCTAAATGATGCCCACTCCACCCATAGCTGCAGACCTACACCAGGTCCTAAATGATGCCCACTCCACCCATAGCTGCAGACCTACACCAGGTCCTAAATGATGCCCACTCCACCCATAGCTGCAGACCTCCATCAGGTCCTAAATGATGCCCACTCCACCCATAGCTGCAGACCTCCATCAGGTCCTAAATGATGCCCACTCCACCCATAGCTGCAGACCTCCATCAGGTCCTAAATGATGCCCACTCCACCCATAGCTGCAGACCTCCATCAGATCCTAAATGATGCCCACTCCACCCTCCTCTTGTCTCCTGCAGGACGACCCATGTTTCCTGCTCCACCTGGGCAAGGTGCGGAAAGTGCGGGCCGTCAGCTGCTCGGCCAAGTACACCATCGTGCGCTCGCTGGTGTCTGTGAGCGAGCAGTACTGTCAGAGGGCCCTGAAGCTGCACAACTTTGACTGGGCCTACATCAAGCCCACCTCCTTCTACTCCAACAGAGGAGACTGTGTGGTGCTCTCTCAGATTTGTTTCTATGCCTTCAACTTGGTCTGTCTGTCCATGTGTCCTGTGCCCCTGGATGCCTGAAGGACCCCACAGTCCTCTGGGTATAAGTATTGTGCATGGCAACAAGTGTGTTTTGGAAGGTCAAGCTCTAACGCAGGGGGTCCCGACATTTTTCCACCGAGGGCCACACACTGAAACATCAAAGCATCCGAGGTCAGTTTTGATATTTTTCATTTTCTAAACCAACAACATAAATATTGTAACCCTAAAGGCAGGGTGTCCAAACTTTATGACTTGGGGGCCGCATTGGATTAAAGAAATTTGACCAGGGGCCGAAGCCTACTGCATGTAAAGTAACTACATATAGTCTCTCTCTCTCTCTCTCTCTCTCTCTCTCTCTCTCTCTCTCTCTCTCTCTCTCTCTCTCTCTCTCTCTCTCTCTCTCTCTCTCTCTCTCTCTCTCTCTCTCTATATATATATATATATATATATATATATATATATATACATACATATATATATATATATATATATATATGTATAAGTATGTGTGGGAAAAAAATCACAAGACTATTTCATCTCTACAGGCCTGTTTCATGAGGGGGTTCCCTCAATCATCAGGAGATTTTTCCTGATGATTGAGGGAACCCCCTCATGAAACAGGCCTGTAGAGATGAAATAGTCTTGTGATTTTTTTCCCACACATACATATATTGCGCTCTACTACGGTATCGAGCACTATTTTTTGGATAACCTTATTAAGACATATATGTATATGTATATATATATATATATATATATATATATATATATATATATATATATATATATATATATATATATATATATACACATACATATATATATATATATATATATATATGTATATATAAAAAATATATGTGTATACATATATATATGTATATATTTATATATACATATATATGTATATATTTATATATACATATATATGTATATATTTATATATACATATATATATATATATATGTATATATTTATATATACATATATATGTATATATTTATATATACACACATATTGTATATATATATACATACATACAGTAAATGTATATATATATATGTATATGTGTATATATCACAGTGACGTGCGGTGAGGTTGATGGCTGGTGAGGCACTGACTTCATCACAGTCAGATTTACAAACATATGAACCCTAAAGAGTATCTTAGTCACCATTTGATTGGCAGCAGTTAACGGGTTATGTTTAAAAGCTCATACCAGCATTCTTCCCTGCTTGGCACTCAGCATCAAGGCTTGGAATTGGGGGTTAAATCACCAAAAAGTATTCCCGGGCGCGGCACCGCTGCTGCCCACTGCTCCCCTCACCTCCCAGGGGGTGATCAAGGGGATGGGTCAAATGCAGAGGACAAATTTCACCACACCTAGTGTGTGTGTGACAATCATTGCTACTTTAACTTAACTTTAACTTTACACATACAAACTGTAGCACATTTAATAAAAAAAAACTTTATTATGGTCTTACCTTTACTTATAAATGAAGTCCATGCGCCGCAACTAAAGCCCTCACTTCAACTTTCCACGTGCAAGATTGAATCTATTTAAAAAAGTGTAACCGAGGGTTTATAAATGCCGCCTATACTGTATGAAACTACAAAATAACAAACACGGAGGCTCCAGTTTACACGAGGACCACTTTATTTACCTTCTTTCAAAAATCTCCGCTCCACTCCCACGTGTCATCACTTCCGCTCTTAGCGCCTTCAAAATAAGAGCTCAGGGCATATACTGTATAACAGCGCATAACAGGAACTTAACATCACAAAGAGGAAAGCCCATAAAAATAGGTTACAAAAGATATTTAATAAGAAGCCAAAAAGTGCAAAAACAATAATGTTCGTGTTGGAGGAGTCGTGAATTCGATACACCTGCAGTCTGCAGGTGTACCTAATGTTGTGTCCCTGCAGTCATTCACAACTCCTCCAACACCAACATTATTGTTTTTGCACTTTTTGGCTTCTTATGAAATAACTTTTTTAAATAGATTCAATCTTGCACGTGGAAAGTTTAAGTGTGGGCTTTAGTTGATATAACACTCCTGTGTTTTTTCAACGGCGGGGGTGCAGGAGGCGGGACTACTGCGAGCCTCAGCCAGTGCGTCTTTTGCAGCCGTTTTATGATCGCTCAGCACAAGAAATACGTTACACACATACAGTTGTTGACAAAATACACTGTATATATACCTATATACCTCAGCTAACTAAACTATGGAAATGTATAATATAATTCATATAGCAATACAGTCTCACTGCACAGCAGGCCAGCAGTTAGCCTAGTCATTGCGCAATCCATGGTGAGGCACAACTGAGTGACATGCCTCAACTGGCTGCTGTTCACCGCACCGTCTCTTCTCAGTATTTGAACGGCAAATGTGAAAATTCAGCGATTTTAAATAAAAAATAATCTAAAACTGGTGAAGTTAAATGGAAAATAACTTTATAGTATAATCACTGGATACATATAACAATTTAATAAAACATTTTTCTTTTTACATTTTTTTTCTTTCCATGATGGCAGGTGAGGCCGCACCTCACCTGCCTCTAGTGACTGCACGTCACTGATATATATATATATATATATATATATATGTATATATATACATATATATGTATATATACATATATATGTGTGTATATATGTATACATATACATATATATGTCTATATATGTATATATATATATATATATATATATATATATATATATATATATATATATATATATATATATATATATATATATATATATGTCTTAATAAGGTTATCCAAAAAATAGTGCTCGATACCGTAGTAGAGCGCAATATATGTATGTGTGGGAAAAAAAATCACAAGACTATTTCATCTCTACAGGCCTGTTTCATGAGGGGGGGTTCCCTCAATCATCAGGAGATTTTAATGGGAGCATTCACATACCATGGTTTATATAGGGCACAAAGCGGATACAATTTCACCCTCACCTATGAACCCACGCCAGGAAACCAACCAAAAAAGAACAGAAAACGAAACGACATCATCTGGTACAACCCCCCATACAGCAAAAACGTCTCAACTAACATTGGACACAAATTCCTCAATCTGATTGACAAACACTTTCCCAAAGACAACACCTTAAGAAACGTATTCAACAAGAACAACATTAAATTGAGCTACAGCTGTATGAACAATATACGACAAATTATCTCAAACCACAACAAAACAATTGCAAATGAGCCGTCGGCCCCCGGACAGAGCGACTCCAAAACCAACAAAGGCTGCAACTGCCGAAAGAAACCTGATTGCCCTCTCAACGGGGGGTGCTTACAAACATCAGTTGTCTACCAATCTAAGGTAACACGCAAGGACATTAACACATCCGACACATATGTAGGATTAACCGAGGGAGAGTTCAAAACCAGATGGAACAATCACAAGGCTTCTTTCAGGAACCAAAACCTGCGGAATACCACAGAACTCAGCAAACACATTTGGGACCTCAAAGACAATAATGTTGAATATTCAATAACATGGCAAATTCTTGCATCCAGCACACCTTACAATAGTGGTAATAAAAGATGCAACCTATGCTTGAAAGAGAAACTGTTTATTATTTACCGTCCAGACCTGTCATCCCTCAACAAGCGCAGCGAAATTGTAACAGCATGCCGCCACAGACGGAAACACCTCCTAGGTAACACATGAGCCAATCACCACGCCCCTACGCCAGCCTGTACCCACCCACTCTGTGCCCTATATAAACCATGGTATGTGAATGCTCCCATTAAAATCTCCTGATGATTGAGGGAACCCCCCCTCATGAAACAGGCCTGTAGAGATGAAATAGTCTTGTGATTTTTTCCCCCACACATACATATATATATATATATATATATATATATATATATATATATATATATATATGTATGTATGTATGTATGTATGTATGTATGTATGTATGTATGTATGTATGTATGTATGTATATATATATATATATATATATATATATATATATATATATATATATATATATATATATATATATATATATATATATATATATATATATATATATATATATGTGTGTATTACTTCGATTGATCAGATCTTTTAAATTTCCTGAGGGAACTCTCCTGAAGGAATCAATAAAGTACTATCTATCTAGTATATATGTGTATATATATATGTATATATATAGAAAATGTATATATATACAGTATATATACATATATATAATCAATATTCTTCATATCCCCACCTTCTACGCTCCTAGTCACGTCCGTTGTGTCCTTGGGCAAGACACTTCACCCCTTGCTCCTGATGGCTGCTGGTTAGCGCCTTGCATGGCAGCTCCCGCCATCAGTGTGTGAATGTGTGTGTGAATGGATGAATGTGGAAATACTGTCAAAGCACTTTGAGTACCTTGAAGGTAGAAAAGCGCTATACAAGTATAACCCATTTATCATTTATTATTATATATAATTAATATAATTGTATATTAAGAGTATGTGAAAGTGTGATTCCTACATTGTTTACTTCCATGACAACCTTCTTAAAGTTTTGTAATCAGTCAAAAATATCAAGCAGCTAAATTGCACCAACATGATAAGTGTGGAGAGTGTTTTTTGTTTTATAATATCCGAAAAGTTCAGTGAGCAGGTTGTGTTGTGCGTGACCATGTGTGTTGACTTTCTGTGTTGGTTTTTTTGCACCGTGAGTGGGAAAGTTTGTTTGGATTGGGTCATATAAAAAAATGCTGATTGCACTAACCTGGTTTACTAAAGTTTTCCAGAAGATGGCAGCAAAGTTGCAGCAATCTTACTGTCCGATATTTCAAATTAAGATGGAGGTGCCTCGTGGGCCACACTGGACCCGCTGGTGGGCTTAAGTTTGGACACCCCTGCCATACAGCTGCTCTCAATTTTAACGAATGTTAAAGGTCTCGGGGACCCAAAAGAGTCTGTCATTAAAGTGTTGAAAATGTGTCATATATTAATATTTATTTTACTTTTAATGCTTAAATATCTACAGATCACCTTCAGATTGATATGTTTTCATCTTGTATGCCCTGTTAGTCAAAACCTTTTTTTTTTTTATAGGAAAAACACCAAATATGCTATATTTTCTGCCCCAAAAATGTTCAAAGTGGAATATTTGCTGTGAAGTAATAGGAGCCTTAAATGGACAAATAATTCATAACAACATTGCTTTTGGGTTCTTTATTCTTTTTTAGCAATGCAAGTTTTAAAACAGTCAGACTAAATGTGGGGAATCCAAAATGTCGCCACTCTTAAAATGTTTTTACTTTCAACACTTAAATCTCTGGATCAACTTCAGATCTATGAGTTGATTCTGATTTTTTTTAAATTGTGCTTTTGAGCAATGACAGTTTTAAGGTAAAATGGTGTTATTGGTGTCAACGTTGCCATTTATTCTCCTTACATTTGACCATTTTGCTCTTTTAAAGTTAAAGTTAAAGTAGTCACACACACTAGGTGTGGTGAAATTATCCTCTGCATTTGACCCATCACCCTTGATCACCAAGTGGGAGGTGAGGGGAGCAGTGAGCAGCAGTGGTGGCCACGCCCGGGAACCATTTTTGGTAATTTAACCCCCAATTCCAACCCTTGATGCTGAGTGCCAAGCAGGGAGGTAATATATATATATATATATATATATATATATATATATATATATATATATATATATATATATATATATATATTGCATTCTATTTTAGTTACTTTATTGAGTTTACAATCCCCTGGCGCTGTTTTGTACTGTTTTTGTACTTATTTTGATTATTATTATTTCTCAATTGTTTGTAAATGTTGCAATTTATAAATAAAGGTTTATAAAATTCCAAAGAAAGGACTATATATATATATATATATATATATATATATATATATATATATATATATATATATATATATATATATATATATATATATATAAAACAAAGTGCAAAGCCATTGATACAAGTTCAGTAAATTATTTAAATTTGGAACACAGCGTCATCGTTTTCACAGCTTTTTGGTTGTTAGAGGTAGAAAATGTTTTAACGTAGAGTTCTAAATCTTTTTTTAAAGGCACAAAAAACAGGTCGGGTATTGAGAAACTTACATTTATGAATATAAAACTTAGCCAATAGTTTGATAAGGTGTTTCTTTTCCATCCTGTGGAGGGCGCCATCCAAAAAAACCCAATAAACACGCGAATGTTCTTAGTTGCCCTGAGATATGCCCGATTACAACTCAGTTAAAAGCACCAAATTAGGTTATGAATCAAACAAGTTACAATTTTTCCAAAACAATATACTATAATATATATTATTCTATGGGTGATTATGTTCACGTATATCACTTGTTGTGTCCTGAAACTTAAAAGTCTTTGAACTTTTACCGGCGCAGACAGAGGCGCCCGTGGCTCAAGTCAGACCGCCAAAATTTAAGTGAGAAAAAAGACTGGCGGGCACGGCGTCTTCACTTGTAAACAAGTCGGTCCTCTCCCAAGCCTCTTCCCACTCTAGAACCGCGTCCAACACCGTAACAATTCGGTCTTCTCTCAAGCGTCTTCCCACTCTCGAACCGCGTCCAACACCGTAACAATTCGGTCTTCTCTCAAGCGTGTTCCCACTCTAGAACCGCGTCGAACACCGTAACAAGTCGGTCTTCTCCCAAGTGTGTTCCCACTCTAGAACCGCGTCGAACACCGTCAAAAAAGTCACACGAAGACCGGGGAACGGCTTTGAAATGCACATCAAGTCCATCATCATCGAGGGTTTCAAATCCTACGCGCACCGGACTGAGATCAACGGCTTCGACCCGCTTTTCAACGCCGTCACCGGACTGAACGGCAGCGGCAAGTCGAACATTCTGGACTCCATATGTTTCCTGCTGGGCATTACCAACCTTTCCCACGTGAGTGTCCTTCTATTACCAGTGCCACTGGCGGGAATGTTTTAAAAAAAAAGGACGTTTGTGCTATAAACTCGCGGCCAGGTTCGTGCATCCAACCTGCAGGACCTGGTCTACAAGAACGGGCAGGGCGGCATCACCAAGGCGACCGTGTCCATCACCTTTGACAACTCCAACAAGAGCCAGAGTCCTTTGGGCTTTGAGACGCACGACGAGATCACAGTCACCAGACAGGTGGGGGAAACACGCACACACAAAAACACGGTGAAGGTGAAATGTCAGTCTGAATCTAGAATGCAAAATAAGCCATCATAGTGTTTTGATTGATTGAAACTTTTATTAGTAGATTGCACAGTGAAGTACATATTCTGTACAATTGACCACTAAAACATTTGTATGCACGTTAGAGATGCGCGGATAGGCAATTATTTCATCCGCAACCGCATCAGAAAGTCGTCAACCATCCGCCATCCACTCGATCTAACATTTAATCAGAACCGCACCCGCCCGTTGGTATATATCTAATATAGACGATGCAAGGCATTAGTGAGGTTATAAAGCTTTTGCCTGTTAAAGAAAGGAGACTGATCCAATGCAGCACAGACATTCGCATGCCACGCTGTCACGGCCCAGACGCACACCAGTGCGCAATCATATGGGAGCCGCGCTGAGCGCACCTCCAAGCGCGTCTCGCTGCCTACTCAGTGGCCTAGTGGTTAGAGTGTCCGTCCTGAGATCGGTAGGTTGGGAGTTCAAATCCCGGCCGAGTCATACCAAAGACTATAAAAATGGGACCCATTACCTCCCTGCTTGGCACTCAGCATCAAGGGTTGGAATTGGGGGTTAAATCACCAAAATGATTCCCGGGCGCAGCCACCGCTGCTGCCCACTGCTCACCTCACCTCCCAGGGGGTGATCAAGGGTGATGGGTCAAATGCAGAGAATAATTTCGCCACACCTAGTGTGTGTGTGACAATCATTGGTACTTTAACTTTAACTTTAACTTGTATGGGCCCGACGCTCCAGCGCCATCCATTTTCAGGGCTAGTTGATTCGGCATGTGGGTTGTTACACACTCCTTAGCGGGTTCCGACTTCCATGGCCACCGTCCTGCTGTCTATATCAACCAGGGTGAGCCCCACCCTTTTCGTGAGCGCACTGCGCGCAGAGTGACCCTTGTTACGCGCCCCCGGCAACAGGGGTGGCGGGCAGGTAAGCTGCGCGGGCGGAGCGCGCGGAGTGACCCCTGTTACGAGCCCCCGGCCACGGGGGTGGCGGGCAGGTAAGCTGCTTACCTGCTGCGCGTGACGCCGGCCGCGGCGAAGGCGGACGAGGCGGGGTGTCGGTGCGGTGGGCGCGGTGGTGACCCTGGACATGCGTCGGGCCCTTCTCGCGGATCGCCTCAGCTACGGCTCCCGGTGGGGCCCTCTCGGGGGAAGGGGCCTCGGTCCCGGACCCCGGCGAGGCGTCCCTTCTCCGCTCCGTAAAAGTGTCCATCTCTTTTTTTTTTCTTCTTCTGTTGTGGCATATGCTGCAGGTGCCTGCTCGTTTTTCGTATGTGGGTAACAACATTTAACTATGTATATATATTTCCGAATTGGTTTAACTGCCACCCGCCTGAATCTATTTAAAATCTTTTTTTTTTTATTTCAACCGCCCGACCCGACCCGCGGATAAAATCTACTTTTTTAAAATTTCATCCGCCCGATCCGCGGATAATCCGCGGACTCCGCGGTTGTGCCCGCAAACCGCGCGTCTCTAATGCACGTACAACGCTTAAGACCTTCAGTATATCAGTATGTGGAATTAAATTATGGAATGGATTAAGCAAAGCAATCAAACAATGTACTAATATGATTCACTTCAAAAAACTCTTCAAACTTAAAGTGTTTACAAAGTATAAAGAAGAAGAACCATGATAAACATTCTGTATTTATTTAACTCATCCATTCTTTCATTCTTTCACTCACAAACTAATCTTACTTATCTCAACATATGAAATGTAACTTACTTCACCAATTATTATTTATTTACTTATTTTTATTGTGATTACTTATGGAGTATATTGTGAATAAATTGAGAACAGGAAGTGAACAAAAGTTTTAGCAACTGTTATGTAAAAGAAAAGGGGTAGGATTAAATAAGCTCTGCTTCTTCCTACTCCTTTTCGAACATGTTGAAAAGAGAAACTGGAGATTGTGATGTATCATGCTGTATGATTGCATGTTCGAAATAAACTCAAACTCAAACTAAATGGTAACACCCCAATAAGTTTTTCAACTTGTTTCAGTCGGTGTCCACTTCAATTGATTCATGATACAGATATATACTATCATCATCAAAATCAGAATCGTTTTATTGCCGTTGTTTGAGAACAGGTTCACAAACTAGGAATTTTTCTTGGTGCAACATATAACACAGATTTGGTAATAACAAGAGCTGTAACTGAGCTATCAGATCTTGTTATATACTTAGAAGGAATTGAAAGGAGCTACTGTTAGGAGTTATGGTTCATGTGCCTGATGGCCGAGGGGAAAAAACTGTTCAGGTGGCGTGAGGTGTGGGTCTGGATGGACCGTAGTCTCCTGCCTGAGGGTAGAGGGGAGAATAGTTTGTGTCCAGGGTGAGAAGAGTCAGCTGTGATCCGACCCACAAGCCGCGGGTTGCCGACCCCTGTCCTAGTGGTTCAGTACAACAGTTTGGCCAACACAAATAAACAGGAGTGATACCTCGCACATCGAATACACAATCTTCACAGCCTGCGTTCAACTGGATGAGATGACAAAACTTTATAGCTAGTATTGATGTTATCTGAACACTGATACAGTTTGCAGTTAAAGTAAACAAAGAAAATGACGTTAAACCAAGCGCTTGGCTCCGTTTACCGTATTTTCCGCACTATAAGGCGCACCTAAAAACCACAATTTTTCTCAAAAGCTGACAGTGCGCCTAATAACCCGGTGCGCTTTATTACGATTCATTTTCATAAAGTTTCGGTCTCGCAACTTCGGTAAACAGCCGCCATCTTTTTTCCCGGTAGAACAGGAAGCGCTTCTTCTTCTACGCAAGCAACCGCCAAGGAAAGCACCCGCCCCCATAGAACAGGAAGCGCTTCACCCGCCCCCATAGAACAGGAAGCGCTTCACCCGCCCCCGGAAGAAGAAGAAAAAACGCGCGGATATCACCGTACGTTTCATTTCCTGTTTACATCTGTAAAGACCACAAAATGGCTCCTACTAAACGATCCGGGTCATAAAAAGACGCAATCTCTCCATCCGCACACGGATTACTACCGTATTTCACAGCAACTGAACCGCACTGTGGAACGGGAGCACGTACGGTGAATATTCGCTCCACAGGGAATGAGAAGTCATCCTTCACTGTGGTTCTAGCTTGCCATGCTAACTTCCACTCATGGTGATATTCAAAAGGAAGACCTTGCCAAAAGAGACCTTTCCAGCCGGCGTCATCATAAAAGCTAACTCGAAGGGATGGATGGATGAAGAAAAGATGAGCGAGTGGTTAAGGGAAGTTTACGCGAAGAGGCCGGGTGGCTTTTTTCACACAGCTCCGAAGGCGAACACACCTTCACTAAGACGGGCAGACAGCCTCGGACGACATACGCCAACATCTGCCAGTGGATCGTAAATGCTTGGGCAGATATTTCGGTCACAACTGTGGTCCGAGCTTTCCGGAAGGCAGGATTCACAGAACAACAGCGACACTGACTCCCGATGACTTCTACGAGACGGAACCGGCCATTTTGGATCCCACGCTAGCGCAACTTTTCAATTCGGACACCGAAGACGAAGAATTCGAAGGATTTACGAATGAAGAATAACTTCAGAAGGTGAGCGCTATGTTTATTTTGTGTGTTGTGACATTAACGTTCGAGCAACATTACCGGTATGTTGCTATTGCTCTACACCATTTTGAATTTTACTATGTTTGTGATTGCACATTTGTACATTTTGGGACAGAGTTGTTAGAACGCTGGTTTTCAATATATTATTAAAGTTTGACTGAACTATCTGACTGTTTTTTTGACATTCACTTTAGCGCAGCGTTTTTTTGACATTCACTTTAGCGCAGCGTAGGCGCGGCTTTTAGTCCGGGGCGGCTTATTGGTGGACAAAATTATGAAATATGTAATTCATAGAAGGTGCGGCTAATAATCCGGTGCGCCTTATAGTGCGGAAAATACGGTACTCCGAGGGGAAATCTCGTCCACCATGATTATCGAGCCAAACGACGCTAATGCGCATGCGCCTGACTTCCTGTTGCCTAAAATGCATTAATAAATGACGTTTTTTCGGTAATTAAAACATTTCACTGTATTACTAACCGTTTGGAATTTTATTGAAATGATCATTATACTGTTTATTGTTACATCCCTCGTCCATTAATAAGTGTCTCCAATATTGTCCACACCTGTCTCCATCTAAACACAGCAGTGCATTCTTAAACACACGGCAGGAAGCGCATGAAAATGACGTTAAACCAAGCGCTTGGCTCTGTTTACTACGAGAGGAAATCTCGTCCGCCATGATTATCGAGCCAAACAACGCTAATGCGCATGCGCCTGACTTCCTGTTGCCTAAAATGCATTAATAAATGACGTTTTTTCGGTAATTAAAACATTTCACTGTATTACTAACCGTCTGGAATTTTATTGAAATGATCATTATACTGTTTATTGTTACATCCCTCGTCCATTAACAAGTGTCTCCAATATTGTCCACACCTGTCTCCATCTAAATACAGCAGTGCACTCTTAAACACACGGCGGGAAGCGCGGGAAAATGACGTTAAACCAAGCGCTTGGCTCCGTTTACTCCGAGGGGAAATCTCGTCCACCATGATTATCGAGCCAAACGACGCTAATGCGCATGCGCCTGACTTCCTGTTGCCTAAAATGCATTAATAAATGACGTTTTTTCGGTAATTAAAACATTTCACTGTATTACTAACCGTCTGGAATTTTATTGAAATGATCATTATACTGTTTATTGTTACATCCCTCGTCCATTAATAAGTGTCTCCAATATTGTCCACACCTGTCTCCATCTAAACACAGCAGTGCATTCTTAAACACACGGCAGGAAGCGCATGAAAATGACGTTAAACCAAGCGCTTGGCTCCGTTTACTACGAGAGGAAATCTCGTCCGCCATGATTATCGAGCCAAACAACGCTAATGCGCATGCGCCTGACTTCCTGTTGCCTAAAATGCATTAATAAATGAAATTTTTTCGGTAATTAAAACATTTCACTGTATTACTAACCGTCTGGAATTTTATTGAAATGATCATTATACTGTTTATTGATACATCCCTCGTCCATTAACAAGTAAAAAGTCAAGGGCGGTCACGGAATGTTCTTGCCGCGATGTTGGTCATTTTTTTAGGGCATGATGGCAAATGACGAGGGCGGTTGTGAATTTTGCTGCGGTTGCCGTGGTTAAATTCAAGGCCTGTATGTGTGTGTGTGTGTGTGTGTGTGTGTGTGTGTGTGTGTGTGTATATATGTGTATGTATGTAAACGGGTGTTCTTAGTTCGCATGTATATCAACACTAAAGATGTCATGTGATGTTTTCTCCGTCTTATGTCTGCTCGTAATGCAGTATATATTTTGTTGTTACTCTTGCAAATAACTGTTCTTCTCCAAGATTGTCATCGGCGGCCGGAACAAATACCTCATCAATGGCGTCAACGCGAACAACACCAGAGTGCAGGACCTCTTCTGCTCTGTTGGCCTCAATGTCAACAACCCACATTTCCTCATCATGCAGGTCAGTCTTCTGTGTGCTTGTTTAACTTGGTTTCTGTCAACATCAAATAAACTAACAAGCACTTTTTAAACAATCTGGCGTTTTAGGGAAGGATCACCAAAATTCTAAACATGAAGCCACCAGAGGTAACGTCACAACACCTTGGAACACCTGATGTTTGGACTGTCTTACCGATTCCTCCGTTGTCTTCTTGCAGATTTTGGCCATGATCGAAGAAGCTGCAGGGACCAGGATGTACGAGTGTAAAAAGATTAGTGCCCAGAAGACCATTGAGAAGAAAGAGGCCAAGCTGAAGGAGATTCACACTGTATGACTCTTCTCATTCTCAATGGACAGCATCTAGAACAAGTGGTCTCATTTTTATTTTGCTTGTTTCTTTAGATTCTTGATGAAGAAATTACACCAACTATGCAGAAACTACAAGAGGTAGGCTAAGTTTGACTTAACTTAAATTAAGTCTTATGTTAAAAATCATTGGTGTGTATTTAAGGTGCCTGATTATTGCAGCTATATATGTCACCATTCGAAAATTGTCTAATATAAAACATAAGAAGACAACTATACAACTTTTTCACATGAATATACATATGTATCCTAAAAGGGAGCATGATAATTTTCACATTACTTTATATTTAATTTTATACTTATAAATGGTATAACCAGACTATAGCGCACATGTATAAAAGCCGCACAAACTAAATAAAAAAAATAAAAATAGATTTTCCTGTGATGAGGTAGCGACTTGTCCAGGGTGTACCCCGCCTTCCGCCCGAATGCAGCTGAGATAGGCTCCAGCGACCCCAAAAAGGACAAGCGGTAGAAAATTGATAGATGGATGGATTTTCCATATATTAGCCGCTCCGGACTATAACTAGCAGATATATAGGTTGTGAAATTATTTATTTACACATAAATATTTTGTAAATGTTTATTTACATACCGTATTTTTCGGAGTATAAGTCACTCCGGAGTATAAGTCGCACCTGCCGAAAATGCATAATAAAGAAGGAAAAAAACATATATAAGTCGCACTGGAGTGTAAGTCGCATTTTTGGGGGAAATGTATTTGATAAAAGCCAACACCAAGAATAGACATTTGAAAGGCAATTTAAAATAAATAAAGAATAGTGAACAAAAGGCTGAATAAGTGTACGTTATATGAGGCATAAATAACCAACTGGTATGTTAACGTAACATATTATGGTAAGAGTCATTCAAATAACTATAACATATAGAACATGATATACGTTTACCAAACAATCTGTCACTCCTAATCGCTAAATCCCATGAAATCTTATACGTCTAGTAGAGATGCGCGGTTTGCGGGCACAACCGCGGAGTCCGCGGATGAAATTTAAAAAAATTAGATTTTATCCGCGGGTCGGGTCGGGTCGGGTGGTTGAAATAAAAAAAAATTAGATTTTAAATAGATTCAGGCGGGTGGCAGTTAAACCAATTCGGAAATATATATACATAGTTAAATGTTGTTACCCACATACGAAAAACGAGCAGGCACCTGCAGCATATGCCACAACAGAAAACAAAAAAAAAAGAGATGGACACTTTTACGGAGCGGAGAAGGGACGCCTCGCCGGGGTCCGGGACCGAGGCCCCTTCCCCCGAAAGGGCCCCACCGGGAGCCGTAGCTGAAGCGATCCGCGAGAAGGGCCCGACGCACGTCCAGGGTCACCACCGCGCCCACCGCACCGACACCCCGCCTCGTCCGCCTTCGCCACGGCCGGCGTCACGCGCAGCAGGTAAACAGCTTACCTGCCCGCCACCCCCGTGGCCGGGGGCTCGTAACAGGGGTCACTCCGCGCGCTCCGCCCGCGCAGCTTACCTGCCCGCCACCCCTGTTGCCGGGGGCGCGTAACAGGGGTCACCCTGGTTGATATAGACAGCAGGACGGTGGCCATGGACGTCGGAACCCGCTAAGGAGTGTGTAACAACCCACCTGCCGAATCAACTAGCCCTGAAAATGGATGGCGCTGGAGCGTCGGGCCCATATACCCGGCCGTCGCCGGCAGCGAGACGCGCTTGGAGGTGCGCTCAGCGCAGCTCCCATATGATTGCGCACTGGTGTGCGTCTGGGTCGTGACAGCGTGGCACGCGAATGTCTGTGCTGCATTGGATCAGTCTCCTTTCTTTAACAGGCAAAAGCTTTATAACCTCACTAATGCCTTGCATCGTCTATATTAGATATATAACAACGGGCGGGTGCGGGCGGATGCGGTTCTGATCAAATGTTAGATCGGGTGGATTGCGGATGGTTGACGACTTTCTGATGCGGTTGCGGATGAAATAATTGCCTATCCGCGCATCTCTAACGTCTAGTCTCTTACGTGAATGAGATAAATAATATTATTTGATATTTTACGCTAATGTGTTAATCATTCCACACATAAGTCGCTCCTGAGTATAAGTCGCACCCCCGGCCATACTATGAAAAAAACTGCGACTTATAGTCCGAAAAATACGGTACCTTAATGGTCTCCAAACGGTGTCTGTAACACGGTAGTAAAACGGCTGATCAAACAAAACAGAAGTCATGGTCATGGACCCACTAGCTGTGCAAACTCGCTCTCCAATCAGCTAAATAGACTCAATAACTCCATGGTGACGTTTTGGTGAATTTACAGAGGAATTTGTGAAACTAAAACAATACAAAAAGAATGCCATTGTACGTTAATACTAACAGAGACACTAGTTAACGTGTTATTTCGTATTAGAGAATGCTAACGAAACTTGCTGGATAAAATTACGATAGCAGGTACAAATATGCATGAAAACACTCCTACAGACATCACACATGGGACGGTTTAGTAAGTAAGAGTTGTTTTAGTTATATTGTAAAACTTACAAACCTTGCTTGGCGTGATGAATGAAGAATCCATACGAGTAAAAACGCTATGGACGGCGATAAGACGACAAAGCACTTCTACTACTGGTTGAAAGCTCACTCTAAACCAGTGCTTCTCAATTATTTTCTGTCTCACACCACTTGGAAGAAGAAAATATTTTGCAGCCCCCCCCACTCTCCACCGTGACTATAAATAATATAATTTGTCTATAAAATTGTTATAACTATACCTCTGCATAAGCTTGTTAACATTAAAGGAAACAACACACAGGTCTTTTCTCGTCTCCCACAGTGGTTACAGTGAAGCCAAGTGCCACAAAATAAACATGTTCTCGAAGGTCACACGCGCCCCCCCCCCCCCCCCCCCCCCCAGCAATAGCACACATAACATACCTATTCAGTGTCTTGGCTTGTTTTTTTAAAAACTATTTGCATTATGGCCGTCAGCGAAGAAAAATCCATAAATCAGCATCACCTTTTTTTAAGCCGCAGGGTTCAAAGTGTAGGAAAAAAGTAGCTGCTAGTAGACCACAAGGAAGTGTGTTAGCTCATTAGATTCGCCATTGGTCCTTTTTAAATGTGTTCTCCATCTGCCAATGGAAGTTTTAATTGCATCTCTTTTAGTCTTTTTCTCAAGTAAATAGGTGAATAAAACATAGAAAAAACTTTAATTTGTTGTGTGAAAAAGAAGTCCGAGCCATTTCCCTTCTGCAGGAGCGATCGTCATACCTGGAGTACCAAAAGCTGATGCGTGAGATCCAGCACCTGTCGCGCTTGTACGTGGCCTGGTTGTTTGTGTGTGCCGAGGAGACCAAGCTGAAGTCTGCAGAGAACCTGAAGGTGATGCAGGACAACATTGCCAAGATGCAGGCCGCCTTGGCCGAGAACGAAGGCAAAGTGCGGGAGCTCTCCGCCCAGATTGAGCAACTGGAGGCCAAACGAGACCAGGTACACTTATTGTCTGTGTACCATAGTGCTTAGGTGCAGGGGACGAGACAAGATACTTAACGTTTGAACTGGAAAACTTTGTTATTTTTTGCAAATATTAGCTCATTTGGAATTTGATGCCTGCAGCATGTTTCAAAAAAGCTGGCATAAGTGGCAAAAAAGACTGAGAATGTTTAGGAATGCTCATCAAAGACTTATTTGGAACATCCCACAGGTGAACAGGCTAATTGGGAACAGGTGGGTGCCATGATTGGGTATAAAAGCAGCTTCCATGAAATGCTCAGTCATTCACAAACGACGGGGCGAGGGTCACCACTTTGTCAACAAATGCCTCAGCAAATTGTTTAAGAACAACCTTTCTCAAGCAGCGATTGCAAGGAATTTAGGGATTTCACCATCTACGCTCCGTAATATCATCAAAAGGTTCAGAGAATCTGGAGAAATCACTGCACGTAAGCCATGATATTACACACCTTGGATCCATCAGGCAGTACTGCATCAAAAAGCAACATCAATGTGTAAAGGATATCACCACATGGGTTCAGGAACACTTCAGAAAACCACGGTCAGCAACTACAGTTCGTAGCTACATCTGTAAGTGCAAGTTAAAACTCTACTATGCAAAGCCAAAGCCATTTATCAACAACACCCAGAAACGCTTTGCTGGGCCCGAGCTCATCTAAGATGGACTGATGCAAAGTGGAAAAGTGTTCTGTAGTCTGACGAGTCCACTTTTCAAATTGTTTTTGGAAACTATGGACGTCGTGTCCTCCGGAACAAAGAGGAAAATAACCATCCAGATTGTTCTAGGGTCAAAGTGTAAAAGGCAGCATGTGTGATGGTATGGGGGTGTATTAGTGGCCAAGACATGGGTAACTTACACATCTGTGAAGGCACCATTAATGCTGAAAGGTACATACAGCTTTTGGAGCAACATATGTTGCCATCCAAGCAACGTTATCATAGACGCCCCTGCTTATTTCAGCAAGACAATGCCAAGCCACGTATTACAACAGCCATGCTTCATAGTAAAAGAGTGCGGGTACTAGACTGGCCTGCCTGTAGTCCAGACATTGAAAATGTGTGAAGGCTAAAATATGAGAAGGGAGACTGTTGAACAACTTAAGCTGTACATTAAGCAAGAATGGGAAAGAATTCCACTTCAAAAATGTGTCTCCTCAGTTCCCAAACCTTTACTGAGTGTTGTTAAAAGGAAAGGCCATGTAACACACTGGTAAAATGCCTTTTTTGACATGTGTTGCTGCCATTAAATTCTAAGTTCAAGATTATTTGCAAAAAATAACAAAGTTTCTCAGTGTGAACATGAAATATCTTGTCTTTACAGTCTGTTCAATTGAATATAAGTTGAAAAAGATTTGCAAATCATTGTATTCTCTTTTTATTTACCATTTACACAACGTGACAACTTCACTGCTTTTGGCTTTTGTGTGTGTGTGTGTGTGTGTGTGTGTGTGTATATATATATATATATATATATAATTGGCCATCCCTATACAGGGGTGGTGCCACAAATAACATCATTAACATGCATTATGAGGACACATTTCTATATTTTCTATTGCCCATTACCAGCATCATGACAACTAATGACACGCTCATGTTTGCTAATGTTCAGGAAGTGAATGGAGTATTAAAATCACTGGAGGAAGCGCTGGCTGATTTGCAGCGTGTGGATGCCAAAGCTCAGAGTGCCCTGGATGTGAAGAAACAGAACCTAAAAGATGAAACCAAGAAGAGGGAGGAGCTTGTCAAGACTATGCAGGAGGTACAAAGACCACGCTCCTCTATCCTTTCTGGGAGTTGATGTTTAGCTCTTCCACCTGTCTTCAGGACAAGACGATGCTGGTGGTGAAAGAGAAGGAGGTGTCCAAGTTAACGGAGAAACTTCAGGCCCTAAAGGAGGAAGGCCAGAAGGACGGTGCAGACCTGGAGGCTGCAGAGCAGCATTTTAAAGCCGTGTCTGCTGGCCTGTCTTCCAACGAGGATGGCGAGGAGGCCACCTTGGCCAGTCAGATGATGGCCTGCAAGAATGACATGAGCAAGGCCGACACTGAGGCCAAGCAGGTGAGGACAACACGGCCTCTTGCCTCCTCCAAGACTTCTTCCACACTCCCTTGTGTCCTCCCAGGCCCACATGACGCTGAAGCACACCCAGGCCGAGCTGAACACCAAGCAGGCGGAGGTGAAGAAGATGGACAGCGGCTACAAGAAAGACAAGGACAGCCTGCAGGCCATCAGGAGCAGCAAGGAAAAAATAGAGGCAGAGCTTGCCAAACTCAAATATGAAGGTACGTAGTGTCTGTTTGAGCTTTTATTGTCACGTTGGATGATTTTGTCTTCACCTGAATGCAGACGGGAAGGAGGAGAGTCTCCTGGAGAAGAGAAGACAGCTGTCCAGAGAGGTGGCTCTTCTTAAAGAGACTTATGAGCGCCTGATGTCTCGCTTCCCAAACCTGCGCTTTGACTACAAGTAAGTACATCATCACTTGCTAGGTGGCCCCACTCCTACCAACAGTATCATCATTTGAAAACACTCTTTTAATACTATTTTTTTCACCTAAACATTGTATGGATTCAACCGGTCAAAACATTAGGTACACCTGCCAGTGGATTCAAGGAGGGCATAAAAAGCTGTTTTTAGGAGCATTAATGTCACTGCATGTCAGTTCAGTTTCAGTTTATTTGGAACATGCATACCATACAATGTAATTAGAGATGGCTTTTTTGCTCATATCCGATATTCCGATATTGTCCAACTCTTAATTACAGATTCCGATATCAAGCGATACCGATATATACAGTCGTGGAATGAACACATTATTATGCCTCATTTTGTTGTGATGCCCTGCTGGATGCATTAAACAATGTAACAAGGTTTTCCAGAATAAATCAACTCAAGTTATGGAAAAAAATACCAACATGGCACTGCCATATTTATTATTGAATATTGTTTTTTTTAACATGCCTCAAAACAGCAGCTTGGAATTTGGGACATGCTCTCCCTGAGAGAGCATGAGGAGGTTGAGGTGGGCGGGGTTGGGGGGCGGGGGGGGTTTGAGGTGAGGGGAGTAGCGGGGGGTGTATATTGTAGCGTCCCGGAAGAGTTAGTGCTGCAAGGGGTTCTGGGTATTTGTTCTGTTGTGTTTATGTTGTGTTACGGTGCGGATGTTCTCCCGAAATGTGTTTGTCATTCTTGTTTGGTGTGGGTTCACAGTGTGGCGCATATTTGTAACAGTATTAAAGTTGTTTATACGGCCACCCTCAGTGTGACCTGTATGGCTGTTGACCAAGTATGCCTGGCATTGACTTGTGTGTGTGAAAAGCCGTAGATATTATGTGACTGGGCCGGCACGCAAAGGAAGTGCCTTTAAGGTTTATTGGCGCTCTGTACTTCTCCCTACGTCCGTGTACACAGCGGCGTTTTGATAAGTACGGTAATACATTTTACTTTTTGAAACCGATACTGATAATTTTGAAACCGATACCGATAATTTCCGATACTACATTTTAAAGCATTTATCGGCCGATATCGGCAGTCCGATACTATCGGACATCCCTAAATGTAATGCATCACATATGTCCACTTGTTTCATGTAGGAAGAAGCTGAGTTTATTTAATCCTACCCCTTTTCATACCATAGCAGTTTTATCCCATTTCCTTGTTCTCTGTAACAAAACAGTGAATACATCAATAATATACCATATTAAATCAAATACATAAATAATCTTTATCTAAAAAAAAAAAAAGGGTTCCAGATGTTCATCATAATTGTTCTTCTGTGTACTTTGTGAACACTTGTAGTTTGAACAATCTCTTCAACTGAATGATATTGGTGCTTTGTTTGATTTATTTGCTTCATCCATTCCATCATTTAGTTCCACATCACGATAGCAGGTACAAATATGCATGAAAACACTCCTACAGACATCACACATGGGACGGCTTAGTAAGTAAGAATAGTTTTAGTTATATTGTAAAACTTACAAACGTTGCTCGAAGTGATGAATGAAGAATCCATACGAGTAAAAACGCTATGGACGGCAAGAAGACGAAAAAGCACTTCTACTACTGGTTGAAAGCTCGATCTAAACCAGTGCATCTCAATTATTTTCTGTCACACCCCCCTTGGAAGAAGAAAATATTTTGCAGCCCCCCCCACTCTCCAGCGTGACTATAAATCAGTGGTTCTTAACCTTGTTGGAGGTACCGAACCCCACCAGTTTCATATGCGCATTCACCCAACCCTTCTTTAGTGACAAATAAAATGTTTTTTTTCCAAATTCAAGACAAAGTTATTATATGTTTTTGGTAACACTTTAGTATGGGGAACATATTCTAAGTAACAAAGACTTAATTTAGAGTTTTTTGGACACTACGGGAACATATTCTAAGTAACAAAGACTTAAACATACATGACATACATCCATAAACGTGGACGCATGTGGAAAAAGTGCAATATATTTATCTGAACAGTAATCTATTTATTTATTTATATATATATTTATTTATTTTATATATATATATATATATATATATATATATTTATATATTACTTGTATATATTTATTTATTTATATATGCACCTTATTGCTTTTTTATCCTGCACTACCATGAGCTTATGTAACGAAATGTCGTTCTTATCTGTGCTGTAAAGTTCAAATTTGAATGACAATAAAAAGGAAGTCTAAGTCTTAATTTAGAGTAATTTGGTTAGGGTTAGGGCCAGGGTTAGAGGGTTAGGGTTATAATAAGGCCATGCTGAATAAGGCATTAATAAGTACTTAATAATGACTAGTTAAGAGCCAATATGTTACTAATTTGCATGTTAATAAGCAACTAATTAATGGTGAATATGTTCCCCATACTGAAGTGTTACCATGTTTTTTTTACTGGTGCACAAAATGAACCATGCATGAACATCACCTTGTTCAAACAACAAAACCAACACAGTGCATAAACTCACAACAAATTACACACTTGTAAATCAGTCTGACTTCTGCTGTTGTCGTATCCGTAATACGCCGATAGGGAGAAGTTTTTATTTACACGATGTGTCGGGTGTGTTTTGACCTACGCCGAACTCCTGAGGCCGACTCACCGAACCCCTTGGGTTCCATCGAACCCAGGTTAAGAACCACTGCTATTAATAGTATAATACTGCTATGCTCAAGGTTTTAAGTGTTGTATGTGCATTAGAGATGCGCGGTTTGCGGACACAACCGCGGAGTCCGCGGATTATCCGCGGATCGGGCGGATGAAATTAAAAAAACTAAGATTTTATCCGCTCGCGGGTCGGGTCGGGCGGATTAATTTTTTTTTTTTTTTTTTTTTTTGCGGGTGGCAGTTAAACCAATTCGGAAATATATATACATAGTTAAATGTTGTTACCCACATACGAAAAACGAGCAGGCACCTGCTGCATATGCCACAACAGAAGAAAAAAAAAGAAAAGAGATGGACACTTTTACGGAGCGGAGAAGGGACGCCTCGCCGGGGTCCTGGACCGAGGCCCCTTCCCCCGAGAGGGCCCCACCGGGAGCCGTAGCTGAAGCGATCCGCGAGAAGGGCCCGACGCACGTCCAGGGTCACTACCGCGCCCACCGCACCGACACCCCGCCTCGTCCGCTTTCGCCGCGGCCGGCGTCACGCGCAGCAGGTAAGCAGCTTACCTGCCCGCCACCCCCGTGGCCGGGGGCTCGTAACATGGGTCACTCCGCGCGCTCCGCCCGCGCAGCTTACCTGCTTGCCACCCCTGTTGCCGGGGGCGCGTAACAGGGGTCACTCCGCGCGTAGTGCGCTCATGAAAGGGGTGGGGCTCACCCTGGTTGATATAGAGAGCAGGACGGTGGCCATGGAAGTTGGAACCCGCTAAGGAGTGTGTAACAACCCACCTGCCGAATCAACTAGCCCTGAAAATGGATGGCGCTGGAGCGTGGGCCCATATCTGGCCGTCGCCGGCAGCGAGACGCGCTTGGAGGTGCGCTCAGCGCGGCTCCCATATGATTGCGCACTGGTGTGCGTCTGGGTCGTGACAGCGTGGCACGCGAATGTCTGTGCATTGGATCAGTCTCCTTTCTTTAACAGGCAAAAGCTTTATAACCTCACCATACCTGCCAACTTTTAAATCAGAAAAACCTAGTAGCCAGGGTCCAAGGGCCGCAGGCCCCGGTAGGTCCAGGACAAAGTCCTGGTGGAGGGTTCAGGGCTTCGCCCCCCGACGCAAAATGACTATTAGCATTCAGACAGGTTAAAATGTTGCTAAAACCATCACTTTTCTATCAGTCACAGTGACTTTTCAAAACAAAAATATTACAGCAAAAATCATATGGGTTGATTGACATGTTTATTCTGTAAGCTAACTTCAATAGTTTGAAATTATTTTGACAGTTAATGCCAGTTATCCTGTCAACCTTTCACAAGACTTCAATTTGTTAATTGAAAGTATAAATAGTATAAACACTTTTTACAGTATGTCGTGCTGTGAAATACAGCCGACAGGATTGCGCATGCGGTGCAGGAGAACAAAGGACTTCTTTCATTTAAGGTTTGTGATAAACCATCAAACTCATTCGTTAAAAGGACTCTATAGTAATATAAAGCGAATTTTTCTGGACATTATCATGCAAGAAAAGTTTATTTTTGGGATCGCGATCACCGCGTAATGATTTTTAAAGGTTGCATTACATGATTAACTGTCCCATGTGATCAGCCAGTGCGATTGGAAGTCCATGCTCAATTATTGCCTCCGTAAATAAAACTTCGGCATTTATCACATCCAAAGAATCTGTTTGGGCGACGAAAAACGTTGAAAGTTTTCCACTTGTATCGCTAGCAACGGCATTAGACTTGTGTTTTTTTGTCCCAACGTGGTCTTTTACATCGCTAATTCCTCCGTGTCCGATCGAAAAATCTTGTCTGCACAAGGTGCAATTCGCGTAGTTTTCACCCTTTTTTTAAATTTTTTTATTAATATTAGATATATAACAACGGGCGGATGGTGGGCGGGTGAAGTTCTGATCAAACGTTACATCGGGTGGATGGCGGATGGTTGACGACTTTCTGACGCGGTTGCGGATGAAATAATTGCCTATCCGCGCATCTCTAATGTGCATACAAATGTTTTAAATTAGATTTTCCTCTAAGGTTATATTGTTGAGAAGATTGTTGTACATTCTTGACTAGCAGGTTATAGTTGACATCATTTTACATGTTTGAAAATGCAGCAAATTGTTGAATTTCAATATTTGTGATTCAATAAATCAAGTCTTCTCGTGTTACCAAAATATCATTATTTCAGTTTTACTGAGATTCCAAGATAAGTCTGTTTTTGTGAAACCATCTTTTTAATTTGTTCATTTCTTCTGCCGTACTTCTGTGTTATGCGCATGTCAAGATTAGATTGAAGATAATACAGTATTTTTCAGACCAAAGGGGTTATAAGGCGCACTGTCGATGAGCGGGTCTACTCAGGTCTATTTTCATTGAAGGTGTCATATTATGATTTATTTTCTAAAAGTAAAAGACTTGTGGTCTACATAACACGTGATAGTGGTTCTTTGGTCAAACTGTTGCATAGATGATGTTTTACACATCAACTTCAAGTCCCTTTCTGACAGTCTCTTAAGGATGTGCCGTTTAGTTACGTGCCTCCACTTCGACAGCGTCTTCCCCGTCATCTTTGTTGTACCAGTAGTTTTTTTAGCGCTTCAATAGCGATACTACTGAGAGATATAAGTTAGAACTGTACGCTACTTTATATTAGAAATGGCAACAGCTTCCTCCTGTTTGTATGATCAGATTATCGCAAATCTTTAAGATGCAATGTTTAGTCAAATTTGAATAGTAGGATATCGAGACTGATTTGGTGGCATTAAATAATTCCTTCTTTATGAATGTCAAACTTGCTGGTAGGTTGGTATGGAATTGTAAATGGGTATTGGGTGGGTAGATTTTGAAATTAATTGTGTATATTATATATGATGATGTATATTTGAACAGTGGGTCCATAAGCTGTACAATTCTAAGGATGACCTTATTGCAGAATGAACTCTGACATTACCAAAATAAACAATGACGTCATATAAAATTGTCTGTAAATAAATACACAAATAAAATAATGTAATGCCTCACAAGAAGAGGATAGAGAAGAATTGACAACATTTATGCACATCCCAAATACACATCAGCAGATACCAATAGGTAAGAAAAGTTGGTTTTGCATAATATTGCGAAGCAAAACACCAGACAATGTCTCATAATAGGTGCCATTTTGGGGTCCTTAAACACACATTGCTATAAAACTCCAAACAACAATCAGTTCAGTGATTTATGTCATTTTAAAAGGGTGTGTAAAAGACCACAGCACCAACGCTACACTAACTTATATTTACTTTTTGAATTGGGGGTTAAATCACTAAAAATAATTCCCGGGCGCGGCCACCGCTGCTGCTCACTGCTCCTCTCACCTCCCAGGGGGTGATCAAGGGTGATGGGTCAAATGCAGAGAGTAATTTCGCCACACCTATTAATAATAATAATCCCTGGGATTTATATAGCGCTTTTCTAAGTACCCAAAGTCGCTTTACATGTAGAACCCAATAATCATTCACACCTGGTGGTGGTAAGCTACTTTCATAGCCACAGCTGCCCTGGGGTAGACTGACGGAAGCGTGGCTGCAATTTGCGCCAACGGCCCCTCCGACCACCACCATCATTTATCATTCTATTCACCGGTGTGAGTGGCACCGGGGGCAAAGGGTGAAGTGTCCCGCCCAAGGACACAACGGCAGCGATTTTTGGATGGTAAGAGGCGAGGAGCGAACCTGCAACCCTCAGGTTTCTGGCACGGTTGCTCTACCCACTACGCCATGCCGCCCCTAGTGTGTGTGTGTGTACTTTAACTTTATTTATTGAACAGGGGCGTCAACCTGCAGTCCACACATCTCTCAAGTGTTGCTCATGTGTGACTGCCATCTACTGGTCGCACTTATTATTACACCGTGTACTAAATACAATGGCTTCCAGGTCGGTAAGCATAACTAGAATATATCTGTACATTAGGTGCACCGCCACTGTCGTTTTTTGAGAAAATTAAAGAATTTTAAGAGCGCCTTATAGTCGAAAAATGCAGTACTTGATCTTACCTTTGTTGTGTGTTTGCTCATGGCCTGAAGCAGATGGGGAGGATCTCCTCCCCCCTCTGGCTGAGAGTGTGACCTCATGTCTAAATACGTTTCTTCACCTCGTGGTGATGTCATGGCGTAGCCAGACTACAAAACTGAACAGAGGCATCCAAAGCTAAATGCAAAATGCATGAACCTTATGACTTGACACTTTGAATTTACCATGAATTGTTTAACGTGTACCCCGACTTAAACAAGTTGAAAAACTTATTGGGGTGTTACCATTTAGTGGTCAATTGTACGGAATATGTACTGTACTGTGCAATCTACTAATACAAGTCTCAATCAATCAATCTATCAGGTGTCAAACTCAAGGCCCGGGGGCCAGATCCGGCCCGACACGTCATTTAAAGTGTCCCGCGAAAGCCTGTGAATAATGTGCATGCTTCATCTTTCTTACTAAATGTTTTCATTGTTTCCATTTTGACAGAATTTCTTTTTACGTAATACATGAAATTTCATATGTTTTAAACGTTGATATATGTACAAATATTCAATTGTTATTGGTGTAAATCTTTGGGCACCTCGCCGTTCCATTGCCATTCTTGGGGTGAGGATTTGATTCACAATTGATACTCGATTCAACACGATTCTCCATTCAAACTGATTTTTGCAATGTATTATTTAGTATAATAATAATAACACCTTAACAACACATACACGCACCAAGTAAGCATAGAGATGGCTTAAAAATGTTTTGTTTTTTTAATTAATTCATCAAAAAAAAAAAAAAAGATTTTTGAAAATTACAAAAAAAAAATCATGATTCGCATGTGATAAGAAACAATTTTTAGCACCTCTAATTACCCCTAAGCAAGTTATCCATCAATTTGTACCGTATTTTTTGGACTATAAGTCACAGTTTTTTTCATAGTTTGGCCGGGGGTGCGACTTATACTCAGGAGCGACTTATGTGTGAAATGATTAACACATTAGCGTAAAATATCAAATATTATTATTGATCTCATTCACGTAAGAGACTAGACGTATAAGATTTCATGGGATTTAGCGATTAGGAGTGACAGATTGTTTGGTAAACGTATAGCATGTTCTATATGTTATAGTTATTTGAATGACTCTTACCATAATATGTTACGTTAACATACCAGTTGCTTATTTATGCCTCATATAACGTACACTTATTCAGCCTGTTGTTCACTATTCTTCATTTATTTTAAATTGCCTTTCAAACGTATATTCTTGCTGTTGGCCCCCACAAATGCGACTTATACTCCAGTGCGACTTATATATGTTTTTTTCCTTTTTTATTGTGCATTTTCGGCCGGTGCGACTTATACTCCGGAGCGACTTATAGTCCAAAAAATGCGGTAAATACACAAATCAAATAACCAAATGCATAGGCAATAATATAATGAGGCGATTATACTTTTATATTCTTACATTCACTGTTACAAGCGGCCCTCTTAGGACAGCCATGACTGAGATGTGGCCCTCCATGAAAACAGGTTCGACACCCCTGATTTAATACAACCATCTGACATTGCAACAACATTTATAAGTCAGAAAGGATGACATTCATCACAGGTCCTCTTAATCATCAGGTCCAATACCAATAAATAATAACCAAAATGATGTCTTTCCAGACACTCAGTTGAGCGCAGACCTTGAAGAGTTAGTCTTGTTTGGTGAAAACAAATACATTCTGTGTCCTATACAAGTCTTACAAATATACTCATGAATTAGAAAGTGTTTTTGAACTTCTGTAGTGACACACCTTCTGTGTGCTTCCAGGGATCCTGAACGAGGATGGGACCGCAGCAAAGTGAAGGGTCTGGTGGCGAACCTGATCTCCGTCCGCGATGTATCCTATGCCACCGCCCTGGAAGTGGTAGCCGGAGGACGGCTTTATAACGTCGTGGTCGACACGGAGGCGAGTGTGCTATTTCTACACAACTTGTTGCCGTTTCTTGTCATATTGAAGTCTTTTGTGGCTTGCTAGGTGACTGGTAAAAAGCTGCTGGACAAGGGAGAGCTGCAGCGGCGATACACCATCATTCCCCTCAACAAAGTCTCCGCCAAGACGCTGACTGACAGAGTGGTCAACGCTGCCAAGAACTTGGTAGGAAAATATTAACTACCTGGTGTTTATTTGTTTGCAGGCTTGTGATTTTTCAGCCTACGGTCGGAAATCCGTCTTTTTTTATCTCTGTAAAAATATAAAAAAATATTTTCTGTTTTCCCTCTATTTTTCTTACCTACAATGTGTGTTAAACAACCTACTCAGTGGCCTAGTGGTTAGAGTGTCCGCCCTGAGATCGGTAGGTTGTGAGTTCAAACCCCGGCCGAGTCATACCAAAGACTATAAAAAAATGGGACCCATTACCTCTCTGCTTGGCACTCAGCATCAAGGGTTGGAATTGGGGGTTAAATCACCAAAAATGATTCCCGGGCGCGGCACCGCTGCTGCCCACTGCTCCCCTCACCTCCCAGGGGGTGAACAAGGGACAAATTTCACCACACCTAGTGTGTGTGTGACAATCATTGGTACTTTAAAATCTTTGCCATACCTGCCAACAACTACGGTTTTCCCTTAATGAGTACGTTTTTTTTTTATAATCCAGTGGTAAAAACTGTGGTTTTCTATTCAAAATGATGAAGTTAAAAATGGAAGCTACATACCTGCCAACTACTCCGGTTTTCCCGTAATTAGTACGGTTTTCATCAACCTATTCCGGGTTACGGTTGCAGTGATAAAAATACGTTTTTTCCTTAATTAAAAAAAAATATTTAAAAAAAAGTTTTATTCACGAAATCGCGTAACAACAATGACAATTGACACTGCTTCCCGTAACTTCCTATCGAGCCATTCCGAATGCCATGCGCGAGGCTATTTATAGCACCGCTGCCAAGCACGAGGCCATTGTTTCCAAACGAGCGAACGATCATGGAATCAGCCGGAGAAAAATCGCAAACGAGTCTTAAACCGAAAAGAAAACTGCAGTCATTCCGTGAAGAATATTCAAAAGCCTATCCGGGAATAATTATCCGTTCCAAAAAGGGTGAAAACTACACGAATTGCACCTTGTGCAGACAAGATTTTTCGATCGGACACGGAGGAATTAGCGATGTAAAAGACCACGTTGGGACAAAAAAACACAAGTCTAATGCCGTTGCTAGCGATACAAGTGGAAAACTTTCAACGTTTTTCGTCGCCCAAACAGATTCTTTGGATGTGATAAATGCCGAAGTTTTATTTACGGAGGCAATAATTGAGCATGGACATGATATAATAAATTTGGATTTTAGCCACAAAAAGGTAATGACACCAATGTTATCTTTTGGAATTGTTTAGTACTGTTATACTGTTAAAAGTGTTTATACTATTTATGCTTTCAAGTCCAAGTTGAAGAAATCTTGTTAAATGTTGACAGCATAACTACCAAAATACAGAAGTATGTCCTTAATATTTTTGCAGTGCTATTTCTGTTGAAAAGTTAAAATGATTACATTAGAGATGTGATGTGCCACTTTTCAAGTGTCTGATGGCTTAAATTAATTTTCATTAATTTTTCATATTTTGAATTCTTTTGAAAGGCTTACAAAAAAACTACATTTGAATTGTAATTCCATGCTATTGACAGGACTATTAATTTTAATGAAGTTAGCTTACCATGTTTACAGTATGATAATTGTGATAGAAATGTGAATTTTAGGCACAGAATATGTTTTACAATTGATCAAGGCAGTAGATTATACAAGCTTGGACAGAAAGTTAATAATGACACCAATGTTTTTTTTAATGGAATTGTTTAGTACTGTTTTACCATTTGTTTACTGTAAAAAGTGTTTATACTGTTTATACTTTCAATTAACAAATTGAAGTCTTGTGAAAGGTTGACAGGATAACTGGCATTAACTGTCAAAATAATTTCAAACTATTGAAGTTAGCTTACAGAATAAACATGTCAATCAACCCATATGATTTTTGCTGTAATATTTTTGTTTTGAAAAGTCACTGTGACTGATAGAAAAGTGATGGTTTTAGCAACATTTAACCTGTCTGAATGCTAATAATCATTTTGCGTCGGGGGGCTAAACCCCCCACCAGGACTTTGTCCTGGACCTACCGGGGCCTGCGGCCCCTGGACCCTGGCTACTAGGTTTTTCTGATTTCAAAAGTTGGCAGGTATGAAGCTACGTAGCAAAGCAACTCCACGGGCAGGGGAAAACGATACATCAATGATGATTGGTTGGTTTACGTATAAGAACATCCATGATTGGTTGTTGTTTACTATGATGAGTCACCATTGGTTAAGATTAGGGATGTCCGATAATGGCTTTTGTGCTGATATACGATATTCCAGTATTGTCCAACTCTTAATTACCGATACCGATATCAACCGATACCGATATATACAGTCGTGGAATTAACACATTATTATGCCTAATTTGGACAACCAGGTATGGCGAAGATAAGGTCCTTTTTAAAAAAAATTAACAAAATAAAACAAGATAAATAAATTAAAAACATTTTCTTGAATAAAAAAGAAAGTAAAACAATATAAAAACAGTTACATAGAAACTAGTAATGAATGAAAATGAGTAAAATGAAGTGTTAAAGGTTAGTACTATTAGTGGACCAGCAGCACGCACAATCATGTGTGCTTACGGACTGTATCCCTGCAGACTGTATTGATATATATTGATATATAATGTAGGAACCAGAATATTAATAACAGAAAGAAACAACCCTTTTGTGTAAATGAGTGTGAATGGGGGAGGGAGGTTTTTTGGGTTGGTGCACTAATTGTAAATATCTTATGTTTTTTATGTTGATTTGATAAAAAAATTAAAATAAAAAAAACAAAAAAAACCTGATATCGATAATAAAAAAAACGATACCGATAATTTCCGATATTACATTTTAACGCATTTATCGGCCGATATTATCGGACATCTCTAGTTAAGATTAGTGCAAAACATTAGGGACAGGCCAATCAGAGGCAAGAGAGGGCGACATCAAAACACACATCTCAAATGACGAGGAGAGAGTCGGAGAAGAGAAGAGGGAATATTCAAGAGGGTGATTTATATATTGAAAAAACTAGTGGAAGATGGGATTCTCTTCTTTAAATGTTTCTTTTAGTGATGCAGACCAGTGTTTTTCAACCACTGTGCCGCGGCACACTAGTGTACCGTGAGATATTGTTTGGTGTGCCGTGGGAAATTATGTAATTTCACCTAATTGGTCAAAAAAATATTTTTTTGAAACCAATAATTATAATTCGCAAATAATGTGCCGTTGTAGAGTGTCTGTGCTGTCTAGAGCAGTGTTTTTAAACCACTGTGCCGCGGCCGTGAGATACAGTCTGGTGTGCCGTGGGAGATTATCTAATTTCACCTATTTGGGTTAAAAATATTTTTTGCAAACCAGTAATTATAGTCTGCAAATGATGTGTTGTTGTTGAGTGTGTGTGCTGTCTAGAGCTCAGCAGAGTAACCGTGTAATACTCTTCCATATCAGTAGGTGGCAGCCGGTAGATAATTGCTTTGTAGATGTCGGAAACAGCGAGAGGCAGTGCGCAGGTAAAAAGGTGTCTAATGCTTAAACCAAAAATAAACAAAAGGTGAGTGCCCCTTAGAAAAGGCATTGAAGCTTAGGGAAGGCTATGCAGAACGAAACTAAAACTGAACTGGCTACAAAGTAAACAAAAACAGAATGCTGGACGACAGCAAAGACTTACTGTGGAGCAAAGATGGCGTCCACAATGTACATACGAACATGACATGACAATCAACAATGTCCCCACAAAGAAGGATAAAAACAACTGAAATATTCTTGATTGCTAAAACAAAGTAGATGTGGGAAATATCGCTCAAAGGAAGACGTGAAACTGCTACAGGAAAATACCAAAAAAAGAGAAAAAGCCACCAAAACAGGAGCGCAAGACAAGAAGTAAAACACTACACACAGGAAAACAGCAAAAAAAAGTCAAAATAAGTCAGGGGGTGATGTGACAGGTGGTGACAGTACACCTACTTTGAGACAAGAGCTATAGTCATGCATGCTTGGTTATGCTTTAAAGTCATATCCAACAATTCCAACAACGACTTTTTACTGTCAACTGAGTTTCGTTTTTTAATGATTTCTGCTGGTGGTGTGCCTCTGCATTTTTTCAATGCAAAAAATGTGCCTTGGCTCTAAAAAGGTTGAAAAACACTGCTGTAGACCACGTCCAGGAAATCCACAATGTTTCTCCTTGGCCACATTTGGACAAATGTATGCGTCTGGATAAAACATTCATTTGACTTGTTTACATGTAAGACCAAATCCAAAATGGAATACACATTTAAGAACACACATGATTGTGGCAGACATGTTTACTACAGTATAGCCTGTCTAAATGCTAACTTTCATTTTCATTGGTGTTTTACAACAAAACAGTAGCTGACATTTTCTTCATTATTTCTACTCATTATATTTTGACATTGAATAGTTGAATCATTTTGAAACATAAACAACGACGTATTTGTTATTTCATGCTATAAATCACAAATGGCTATTCAGATAAAGGAAATTAGCTAATAGAATAAACATTGTTTGTTCTCTTTATGATTTTTGCATTTGGAGCAGTTAGAAGTGGAGAGGGAGTCGAAGAGACAGAAATTGGCTATAAAATCCAAGTCAGAATCCACTAAAGCAGGAAAAAAAAAGGAAAATGCAAGCTGCTCAGAAATGTGCCAGGAAGGCTCATGTCAGAGCCATCAAAACAAAAATGCCAAAGTAATGTGTAAATAACTAGATGAACCATCTGTGGCCGTGAAGTGAACACTGTTAAAAGTGTGGCCAGAAATGGTACTGCAATCATGGTCAAAACTCTGTAGTCGCCTCCCTCTCTCAATGACTGAGGTTGCCAGATATGCAGCCGAATCCAGCTGGATGGACTGGTCTACTCCAAGGAACTTCAAACTTCCACTGCCTCTTACTAGGGGTTGAGGTGCTGGGACCATAATAGCTGACAAGCGTTTTGTCAATAACAAATCTCTAACCAACACATTTGACACAGAAATTAGGCTATTTTCAGGAAGAAGTACGCCATGCCTGCGTACAATATGACAACAATCATATGGTTATTGTCAGCACCATCAGAAAACAAAGACTAAAACCAACTACAACCAACGCTAGCAATGGTTATACTGGTGAAAATAAGTAGAGCGTGCTAAGCAGCCTAATGTAAGCCCAAAACTAAAGAGGAGACACTTTACCAAGGTATGCCTATAGGCTACAGTTTCAAACCTTTCAGATTGCCATATAACTTGGTACATGTAGTGCACAACATTCATACACTAATGAGGAATTATTTCATCATGTGATTTGGCGGTCTCCATACCTTTCACGCCATCAGTGTGTGAATGGGTGAATGTGGAAAATAGTGTCAAAGCGCTTTGAGTTCCTTAAAAAGGTGGAGGGCGGGGCATCAAAATGAAAACAATAACAATATTTTGGGGCTGTAAATCTAATTTTGAAATGAGCACATGAACTACTGGGGGACGGCGTGGCGAAGTTGGTAGAGTGGCCGTGCCAGCAATCGGAGGGTTGCTGGTTACTGGGGTTCAATCCCCACCTTCTACCATCCTAGTCACGTTCGTTGTGTCCTTGGGCAAGACACTTCACCCCTTGCTCCTGATGGCTGCTGGTTAGCGCCTTGCATGGCAGCTCCCGCCATCAGTGTGTGAATGTGTGTGTGAATGGGTGAATGTGGAAATACTGTCAAAGCGCTTTGAGTACCTTGAAGGTAGAAAAGCGCTATACAAGTATAACCCATTTATCATTTATTTATTTACTGTTATCAGTTATAGAGGTATTGGAAAAGAAGATGATTTATTAATGCCTTTTGACATATCAGGGCCATTTAATGATGACTTGACATGACATTATTACATATGGCTCCTTAAGGTTGTCAATACTGTATAGAGTAGGCTAACCCATGTGGTTCCTGTGGATGTGAACATAATTACTGTAGTGACTAAATAACATAGTGATTGAAACAGACATAGTAATATGTAAATAATGTAAATAAATACCGTAGATGAACATCTCTGGCTGTAAAGTGAACACTAGTAAGGTTGTAAATACTGTATAGAGTAGGCTAACCCATGTGGTTCCTGTGGATGTGAGCACAATTACTGTAGTGACTAAATAACATAGTGACTGAAACAGACTTAGTGATTAATTTGACTGAATTGTGTATGTATTTATGTCAACTCTGTTGACAATTTTTCAATTCTTTAAACACTAAAACATTATTAAATGGTGCTTTTTTTTGTGTGCAAATTTTTGCATGTTCAATTGCTGAAAAACAAGGAGCTTCCCCACCCTGGACCTGGCTGGACCAGACCCCTGGCTTATTTTCAATCTTTTTCATTAAGTTCAAATGCCTGATAAACACATGTGAATATTAGCTTTGACATCTGTAGTATTAAAGTCCATAGTCCACACTTTGCTGCAGAGATTCCCTTTCCTGCTGCCCTCAGTCTCCTCTTGAATAAAATAAGTAACTGCAAAAGACACTTTAAAAGGCTGTTTGCTTAGCGTCATTGGAGGCAGACTCTTTTTTTGCTTTCTTTACCAACGTCTATACTCGCCGTCTCCTCCTTCAGGTGGGAGAAGACAATGTCCACACAGCTCTGTCACTGGTGGGCTACGAGTCGGACGTCCGCAAAGCCATGGAGTACGTGTTTGGCTCCACCTTGGTGTGCGACACCCTGGACAATGCCAAGAGGGTGGCTTTTGACAAGCAGGTGATGACCAAGACCGTCACTCTTGGAGGAGACATCTTTGACCCACAAGGAACTCTGAGTGGAGGTGAGAGGAGGAGGAGGAGGAAGAAGGCGCGCATAAAACGTTTCTCAGGACGTTCCAAGGCCATTACTGCCAGCCCAAATAGTTATAGAATAGAATAGAAAGTACTTTATTGATCCCTGGGGGAAATTCAGCACCACAGTTCGCTCACAATAGACAATAAACACTTAGGTATTTTTTACATGTGAATAATACAAATACAGTCTATTATACAGCATTATTCACATGTGAATAATACAGTCTATTATACAGCATTATTCACATGTGAATAATACAGTCTATTATACAGCATTATTCACATGTGAATAATATAAATACAGTCTATTATACAGCATTATTCACATGTGAATAATATGAATACAGTCTATTATACAGCATTATTCACTTGTGAATAACATACATAGTCTATTATACAGCATTATTCACATGTGAATAATATGAATACAGTCTATTATACAGCATTATTCACATGTGAAAAACATAAATAGTCTATTATACAGCATTATTCACATGTGAATAATATGAATACAGTCTATTATACAGCATTATTCACATGTGAAAAACATAAATAGTCTATTATACAGCATTATTCACATGTGAATAATATGAATACAGTCTATTATACAGCATTATTCACATGTGAGTAACAAATAGTCTATTATACAGCATTATTCACATGTGAATAATATAAATACAATCTATTATACAGCATTATTCACATGTGAATAACATACATACAGTCTATTATACAGCATTATTCACATGTGAATAATATGAATACAGTCTATTATACAGCATTATTCACATGTGAATAACATTAATACAGTCTATTATACAGCATTATTCACATGTGAATAATATGAATACAGTCTATTATACAGCATTATTCACATGTGAATAACATACATAGTCTATTATACAGCATTATTCACATGCGAATAATATGAATACAGTCTATTATACAGCATTATTCACATGTGAATAACATTAATACAGTCTATTATACAGCATTATTCACATGTGAATAATATATATACAGTCTATTATACAGCATTATTCACATGTGAATAACATACATACAGTCTATTATACAGCATTATTCACATGTGAATAATATGAATACAGTCTATTATACAGCATTATTCACATGTGAATAACATTAATACAGTCTATTATACAGCATTATTCACATGTGAATAATATGAATACAGTCTATTATACAGCATTATTCACATGTGAATAACATACATAGTCTATTATACAGCATTATTCACATGCGAATAATATGAATACAGTCTATTATACAGCATTATTCACATGTGAATAACATTAATACAGTCTATTATACAGCATTATTCACGTGTGAATAACATAAATACAGTCTATTATACAGCATTATTCACATGTGAATAACATACATAGTCTATTATACAGCATTATTCACATGCGAATAATATGAATACAGTCTATTATACAGCATTATTCACATGCGAATAATATGAATACAGTCTATTATACAGCATTATTCACATGTGAATAACATAAATACAGTCTATTATACAGCATTATTCACATGTGAATAACAAATACAGTCTATTATACAGCATTATTCACATGTGAATAACATTAATACAGTCTATTATACAGCATTATTCACGTGTGAATAACATAAATACAGTCTATTATACAGCATTATTCACATGTGAATAACATACATAGTCTATTATACAGCATTATTCACATGCGAATAATATGAATACAGTCTATTATACAGCATTATTCACATGCGAATAATATGAATACAGTCTATTATACAGCATTATTCACATGTGAATAACATAAATACAGTCTATTATACAGCATTATTCACATGTGAATAACAAATACAGTCTATTATACAGCATTATTTACATGTGAATAATATGAATACAGTCTATTATACAGCATTATTCACATGTGAATAATATAAATACATTATACATTTGCAGTACATGTACAGTCAAAAGAAAAATATGCATTATACAGTCTGATGGCTGTCGGTATGAAGGACTTCCTGTGTCGTTCCGTGTTGCATTTTGTCTATGGAATTCTCTTTACAATGAGATAAAAGATTGTAGAAATATATTCCAATTGAAATAAATATATAAAGACAGAACAATAAGATCATATGGACAGCCTTAAGTGTTTACATTTTGCTTTATATTTATTATTTTACTTATTTTTTGTCTGGTTTTGTATTTGTTTTGTATCATCCGTGAGGTGTATATTACTTTTTTTGTTCGGTTTGTACTTCATGAAGTTTTGCACTTGTTTTTTTTTGTGTGTGTTTTTTGTTTGTTTTCATTATATTTGGATGTATTTGTTTGGTTTGTATGCTCTTGAATCTGGGCTAACCATTAAATAAGACTACTTATTATGTTGAAGGGGGGAGGAAATATAAGATTTTCTTCATAGGTGTGTAAATATGTGTTTAGTTGCTCAAGTTTAATTGTGTATTGATCAAAAATGCACATCAATGAAGGAGATAAATAAAAAATGAATGAATGAATCTAGTTTATTGATATTTTTCTGCATGATCATTTCAGTAAATGAGTATCTTTGTTGGATGGCATTTAGCTAAAGTCATGTCCTTGGAGCTAACGTCCGTTGCCTCTCCTCCTCCAGGAGCCCGCTCACAGAGTGCATCCGTGCTGACCAGCCTGCAGGAGGTGAAGGAGGTTCAGGGCAAGTTGAATGAGAAGGAAGCCCAGCTGAGGGACACAGAGCGACAACTGGCCAGCCTGAAGGGAACCGCGGACAAGTACGGACACAAGTTCATGTTGACCACGTGCTCTGTAGAAGTTTGCTACACATCCTGTCTCCTCCAGGCACCGCCAGCTGAAGCAGCAGCACGAGCTGAAGGTGGAGGAGGAGCAGATCTTGCAGGCCAAGCTACAACAGAGCTCCTTCCACCAGCAGCAGGAGGAGCTGGAGAGGCTCCACAAGGCCATTGGTGAGAACAATTTAACTCTCAGGCATGTGAAATTACTGCAAAAATGTAGAAATCTGCGTTTTTAAATGTTCATTTTCGCCTTATAATACCACTTCTACGTTTCTCTAATACAGCTATTTTATTTGGTACATGGTGTAATAAGTGTGACCAGTAGATGGCAGTCAAACATAAGAGATAAGTGTATCTTGCCTCTATGATGGCAAAACGACTCAAGTAAACAACACCAGCATTTTAAATGTTTCATTGAAAATATAGAACATTACACACGGCGCTCAAAAATCTATCAAAATGTTTTAGTACGGAAAGCGGCTTGAAGATGGTCTGTAAAACATCATCTATGCAACATTTTGACCAAAGAACCACCATTACATGTTATGTAGACCACAAGGAAGTGTTTTCAATTTAGAAAAATATAATAATTATAATAATATGACTCCTTTAATGCGCCTTATAATCCGATGCGCCTAATATATGAAAAATGATCAAAAATAGACCATTCATCGGCAATGCGCCTTATAATCCGGTGGGCCCTATGGTCCGTAAAATACGGTAAATTATCAATAAAAATAGGATTTAAAGAAAATTTGTTGGAGGCTAACCTCAGCCACAGGTTCCTTGCTGTTCCTCTTGCCTAAACACCGCACTGAGTGTCAGGTTCAAACACTGATGACATCTATTAAACAGACAAGAAGCAAGGAATCATGCAGAGACAGAGTTAAATTTGGACTCACTGAAATCTGCGTTCCTCCCTCTTGTCCTCGGTTTTCCCCGTCAATCCTCAGATCCCAGCCGGTGTGAAGAAAAGCAGCTTCTCAATGGGAGATGTTTGCCATGGTCTTCTGGTTTTACTCACCCGGCTGGAATCGTCAGACGTGTTGGAATCCGGCTTGAAGGACCAAGAAGATGTCAGGTTCAAACACTGATGACATCTATTAAACAGACAAGAAGCAAGGAATCATGCAGGGACAGAGTTCAATTTGGCTCAATGAGGAGAGACGTTTGGGGCTGCGCACTCAGTTACAGAACCGACCTACACTCTAAGGCACAGCCCACGTGCTCCTGTATTTATTTGGGAGGTCCCTGGTTACATCACTGAGGCTGCTTCTGAAGGAAGGGGGGTTATTTCAGCAGCCCCAGTTAAACACAATATACTGTATGATTATTCAGAAATGCAAATGTGCTGACAGTCGTGATATCGCCCTGTCTCTGCATTGTCTGCGTCACGGTACTTGATGTTCTGGACACAAACACTGATAAGAGACGGCTGCAAACCAAGATTGCAAATTGTCCCTTTACACAGATAGAAAAGTACAACTTCAGCACAATTGATAATAACTATAGCAACGGCCTTCAAGCATAAGAGTTGTGTGGAAACTTACACATAATTATTCTAACACTGAGTTGCAGGACGGGGAGACGATCAGGAGCACAGAAACAAGCTAGCTAATTAGCTAACCACATGTTGTCGCCTCCAAGCCACAACGTTGACGGCTGTCCACCGTGTTGCTAATCATATTTGGATGATTACAATCCCAACACTGTTAGTTGTAGAGTATTTATTAGTAGCCAGGGAGAAAGTATATTTTTGACGTGACGGATTGTAAACAGAGGTCACGACACAGGAAATATATTACCTGAGGGGGCGTGGCTACGGGATAGAGTTGCCAAATGGGAAACGTTTTCTGATACTTTGCATGCTTGTTATAGAAGGTGACATTTTCAGTAATAATAATGTTAGTAAATGATCTAATAAAATGGTGTGCTACATTACATGGGACATGTAAGTGTCAAAAAGGTCAAATATAGTGTAGAAATGCACCCAATTGTGGGCAATGTACCGTATTTTCCGGACTTAAGTGCGCATACCACAAGCCGTACCCACTACATTTTTTAAGAAAAGTGAAGTGAATTATAAAGCGCTTTTTCTCTTTACATGGTGAAACCCATGATCTACATCTTTAAGCTCCATTTAAACCAATGTGGTTGGAACTGGGAGCAGGTGGGAAAAGTGTCTTGCCCAAGGACGCAACGGCGGTGACCAGGTTGGCGAAAGCAGGAGTCGAACCTGAAACCCTGGAGTTGCTGGCATAATCGAGCAACGCCGCCCCGGACTATACGCCGCCAATGTTGTGAAATTAGTTATTTACACAGAAAGATTTTGTAAATGTTTATTTACCTGCCTTGTCTGTAACACGGCAGTAAAACGGTTAATCAGACAAAATGTCAGTCATGGTCATGGACCCACAAGCTGTGGAAGCGAGCTCTCCAATCAGCTGAACGGACTCAATAACTCCACGGTGACGTTTTGGGGAATTTAAAATACAAAAATAATGCCATTGTAAGTTAATAATACTAACACAGACACTTGTAAAAGTGTTAGCATATTAGCTAATGCTAACGACGCTCGCTTGATTACATTACGGTAGCACGTACAAATATGCATGAAAACACTCCTGCAGACATCACACATGGGACACTTTAATAAGTAAGAATTGTTTTAGTTATATTGTAAAACGTACATACGTTGCTTGGAGTGATGAATGAAGAAGCCATACCAGTAGAAATGTTATGACTAGAAGACGAAACGGCACTTATACTTCCAGTTCAAAGCTTTAAACAGTTGCAGACATTCACCCAGCAGCACCTGCAGTGAGCAAACTGGTCCAAAAGATAGCGCCACAGCACAAACAATAACACACCTTTTCAGTGCCTTTGCTTGTTTTTTATGAAAACTATTTGCATCGTAGACGTCAGCGATGGAAAAAATCATAAATCGGCCGCACTGTTTAAGTCACAGGGTGCGAAGTGTAGGAAAAAATAGAGACGTATAGTCAAGAATGTACAGTAGTCTTGATTTTCAACATTTTCTTTTGGGGTTTGCGTGACAGCAATTCATGCTCATAAAAGTTTTCCTTTTTTTTTTTTTTCAAAAATGTTTCTCTTTTTGAAAAAAATCCCTGAATTCTAGTAATGAGATGTGACTTAATCTTAATTGGACTTGTGTCACCAGAGGAGAGCGAGGAGACTCTGTGTGTCACCAAGGACGTACAGAAGCGTGCGGAGGAGAAGTACAAGGTATTGGAGAACAAGATGAAGAATGCAGAATCCGAGAGGGAGAAGGAGCTCAAGGCCGCCCAGCAGAAGCTCAACGCCGCCAAGGCCAAAGCAGACGCCTTCAACAAAAAGCTCAAACAGAAGCAGCAGGTACACAACACATCGTTATTTGTCTAGAATAGGGATGTACCGTATACCGGTACTAGTATAGTACCCCGATACTAATGATTCATATTCGGTACTATACCGCCTCTAAAAAGTACCGGTTCGCACCCCCTTTTTTTAACGGGCATGACGGCGCGTCATCACGTCATGACATTACTGGCTTTACGAGCAGAGGAGCATGTTGGGTAGTGCACACACACGGAGTACTTACAAGCAGACACAGTGTGTGGACAGAAAAGGGAGAATGGACGCATTTTGGTGTAAAAAGTAAAGATAAAGGTGAAGTTATAACACTGAAACACCCTCAGGAAGAGCTGCTTTAAGACATGGCTAACATCCTGGCCTCCATGGTGACAATAAAGTAAGTTTCTTACAAGTATCATTATCACCGGAGGACGAGGAATAGCTAAACATGCTTCACTACACACCGTAGGAGGATACAATAGCTCACCGCCGTCACAATGTAAACTAATGCCATGAGTGGATCTACACCTGACATCCACTGTAATGATACCAAGTACAAGAGTGTATCTAGTCGATACTACTATGATCGATATTTGTTATCGTCACAAAATCTTTTTTCCTTTTAAAAAAAAAAAATCATATGTTTATAAAGTCAGTAAATACGTCCCTGGACACATGAGGACTTTGAATATGACCAATGTATGATCCTGTAACTACTTGGTATCACATCCATACCTAGATTTGTGGTATCATCCAAAACTAATGTAAAGTATCAAAGAAGAGAAGAAGAAGTGATTGTGGAGGTTGCCCTCCAGTGGGTTCCTCAGACCACCAAACACTGGCATGAGAGCCCGGATCAGGGTTACAACACTGTTTTACTTTTATAAATTAGTGCAGGGGTTTTGCTTTCCAGCAACTGTCTTTTCGTGTCCGTCTCTCGCTCACATTCACTCCGGCTCCAACAGCGTGTCTCATCCCGGCTGTTGCTAATAAAGGCGACAGGTGATTAGATAATAAGGCCCACCTGGGCCATCCACTCACCTGTCGCTGTCTTCGAGGCCGGTCCTGGCACACCCCGTTCCGCGGCAGGCCCGCAGGCCACGCCCCCCTCCACGGTTATTATTACATTTTAACAGAAGTGTAGATAGAACATGTTAAAACAGAACGTAAGCAGATATTAACAGTAAATGAACAAGTAGATTAATAATCCATTTTTACAGTTTGTCCCTCATAATGTGTAGAAAATAATAGGTGTATAAATGACACAATATGTTACTGCATACGACTAATTAGGAGTCTTTGTTTGTTTACTTACTACTAAAAGACAAGTTGTCTAGTATTTTATTTAAGGACTAAATGACAATAATAAACATATGTTTCATGTACACTAACATTTTTTGTTACAATAAAGACAATATTGACATTTTTTGTGGTCCCCTTTATTTAGAAAATTATTGACATACATGTTGGTACCGGTACCAAAATATTGGTAGTCTGGAACGTGCAGGATTCACTGCTAATGTAAACTGAGCTGTGGTTTTTGTTGGGCAGGAGTCTGATGCCGTGGCCTTGGAGCTGCAGGAGCTGCAGAGAGAGCAGACAGGTTATGAGCAGCAGGTTGCAGCAGTAGAGGAGGCCACCAAGGCTATCAAGGAGCAGATCGACAGCATGGCGTGCACCGTGTCTCAGAACAAGGTAAGCAAACATTAAGATGGCATTTTTCCCCCTCATATGTTCAGTCAGTCATCTTCATGTTCTTCTCTGAAGATCCTCTATTTAAAGTCTTTTTCAACACTTTTCCCTCAATGGCAACATGTAGCCCTCGTGATAGAATTTAGACTTTTTAAAAGTGCTTTTAGGGCCTGTCCCCACATTACGTGTCTAGGTGGAAACAGTAAAGAACTGTTCCCATTCAGCCTTTTATCCTCACGTAAACGGTGTTCTGCACTGTCAGCTTTATTTATACTGCACTGTCAACTTTATTTATACTGCACTGTTAACTTTATTTATACTGCACTGTTAACTTTATTTATACTCCACTGTTAACTTTATTTATACTGCACTGTTAACTTTATTTATACTGCACTTTCAACTTTATTTATACTGCACTGTTAACTTTATTTATACTGCACTTTCAACTTTATTTATACTGCACTGTTAACTTTATTTATACTGCACTTTCAACTTTATTTATACTGCACTGATAACTTTGTACTGCACTGTTAACTTTATTTATTCTGCACTTTTAACTTTATTTATACTGCACTGTTAACTTTATTTATACTGCACTGATAACTTTGTACTGCACTGTTAACTTTATTTATTCTGCACTTTTAACATTATTTATACTGCACTGTTAACTTTATTTATACTGCACTGTCAACTTTATTTATACTGCACTGTTAACTTTATTTATACTGCACTGTTAACTTTATTTATACTGCACTGTCAACTTTATTTATACTGCACTGTTAACTTTATTTATTCTGCACTGTTAACTTTATTTATACTGCACTGTTAACTTTATTTATACTGAACTGTCAACTTTATTTATACTGCACTGTTAACTTTATTTATACTGCACTGTCAACTTTATTTATACTGCACTGTTAACTTTATTTATACTGCACTGTTAACTTTATTTATACTGAACTGTCAACTTTATTTATTCTGCACTGTTAACTTTATTTATACTGCACTGTTAACTTTATTTATTCTGCACTGTCAACTTTATTTGTACTGCACTGTCAACTTTATTTATTCTGCACTGTCAACTTTATTTATTCTGCACTGTCAACTTTATTTATACTGCACTGTCAACTTTATTTATACTGCACTGTCAACTTTATTTATACTGCACTGTCAACTTTATTTATACTGCACTGTCAACTTTATTTATACTGCACTGTTAACTTTATTTATACTGCACTGTCAACTTTATTTATACTGCACTGTCAACTTTATTTATACTGCACTGTTAACTTTATTTATACTGCACTGTTAACTTTATAATGCACTTTTAACAACAAAAGTGTGCACATAAAAAAAGGAACAATAAAAGTAATCAAATTACAAGCATTTAAAATGAAACAAATAATAATAATAATAGAACAAAATAATAAAAGACATCAATAAATTAGAATAAAACAATAAAAACAATCAATATAATAGAATGAAAGACACAGAGGACCACGAGACTCAAGCCGATTTAAAAGCCAGAAAATAAAAGTGGGTTTTAAGACGAGACTTCAAACATTCTGACATGAGGGGGCAGAACATTCCCAAGTTTAGGGCCAACAACAGAGAAGTAGTTCTAAGCCTCGTTTTAGGCCCCACAAGTTGGAACTGGCCCTCGGACCTCAACACGCGAGCTGGAGCATACCTTTGGAGGAGGTCTGTGATGTACTTTGGGGCCGGTCCATTCAAAATAAATGTGTGGTATCATCCAAAACTAATGTCAAGTGTCAAAGAAGAGAAGAATAAGTGATTATTACATTTTAACAGAAGTGTAGATAGAACATGTTGAAACAGAAAATAAGCAGATATTAACAGTAAATGAACAAGTAGATTAATAATCCATTTTTACAGTTTGTCCCTCATAATGTGTAGAAAATAATAAATGACACAATATGTTACTGCATACGTCAGCAGACTAATTAGGAGTCTTTGTTTGTTTACTTACTACTAAAAGACAAGTTGTCTAGTATGTTCACTATTTTATTTAAGGACTAAATGACAATAATAAACATATGTTTCATGTACACTAACATTTGTTGTTACAATAAAGACAATAATGACATTTTTTGTGGTCCCCTTTATTTAGAAAAGTATTGAAATACATGTTGGTACCGGTACCAAAATATTGGTATGGTGACCACCCATTACAGTGGTGTATATCAAAGAAATACAAGAAGGAGGTGATAGAACAATTATCTGTGTAATAACAACAGAACTTTTGCTAAACATTGAAAAGTGTGAAATCTTACAGTAAAAATACAAATCCAACCTGGTTAACATCATCAACAAGGATCTTAGGACAGCTGGTAGGGACAGACTGAGAAGGGAGCAAGCAAGCGAGGACCCTTGTACCCCTCCTTCCTGTGGGAGGAAATGTTCCTACCTGTGCAATAGGTCTCCTCTGGCATCGTTTGCCAGTGAAGTCCAGTCTCTTCCCTATTAAACCTTGCTGTGGTACTCAGCCTGCTTCGTCAATAAGGGGAATAGACACACTGATCCAGGAATAGGAAGTGTCTTCTGTAGAAGTGAGTGGAAGGCTCCGCCTCCTCTACAATGTGGTGCCCTGCATTTTGCCTGCCAGGCGTCCTTCCAAAGAAACTTGGTTCTCACAGGGGTGCAGCTCAATCAAAAGGTTTGTAAATGGAAAAGTTTGCTAATAGAGGGGTTGGTAAGTCGAGGTTCCAAGGTGGTTTATTTAGGAAGGTAGTTAACAGTAGAGGCGCTGCTTATTTCCCGTTTCCTTACGTCATCCCGTCTGTGAAATGCAGCTCTGTACCACTTGCACTATGGAGAAGGTGAGGTCAATGGTGTCCACGGGATCAGAAACACTCACAAACGGGAGAACTGGTTTTCGAAAACCTTCCCTAAAGTCCTCTCACTTTATCAATTGTCAGCGATCAATGAATGGATTCTGGTGTCACGTCTTTTGTGCTTTGAAATGTAAGGCAGTGTTCCTTCCCTTGACTTGCTGTGTTGCAGGAAGCTGTGCGGAAGGCGCAGGAGGAACTGTCCAAGCAGAAGGAAGCCATCATGGCTCAGTTTAAAGAAATGAAGGTCAGATCTCACATGGCTGTCATAAAAGAGCAGATGAGATGCTCACCTTGTAAATGATCCAGGTTAAGAGCATGGAGGCCAACAAGATCCGTGAGCAGAACAACGAAGTCCAGTTGAAGATTAAGGAGCTGGAACACAACATCAGCAAACACCACAAAGACAGCCAGAATGCAGCAGACGAGGTGAACGTTTAGAATGTTTATGTCCAATCTTTAAAGCTTCAACAACACGCTGACACTCCCTCATCCTTCCAGGTGACTCGCATGCTGGAGGAGCACGACTGGATCCAGGCTGAGCGTCACTTCTTTGGCCAGCCCAACTCCTCCTACGACTTTAAGACCAACAACCCCCGCGAGGCTGGCCAGCGCCTCAACAAGCTGCAAGAAACCACCAGCAAGCTGGAGAGGAACGTCAACAAGAGAGCCATGAACATGCTGAACGAGGCTGAGGAGAGGGTGAGAGGACATAACCATTCTATTCCAGCTTCTCTACTACGACAAACATTTATTCCTGCTTCTCTACTAGGACAACCATTTTTATTCCAGCTTCTCTACTAGGACAACCATTCTATTCCAGCTTCTCTACTAGGACAACCATTTTATTCCATCTTCTCAACTAGGACAACCATTTATTCCAGCTTCTCAACTAGGACAACCATTTTTATTCCATCTTCTCAACTAGGACAACCATTTTTATTCCATCTTCTCAACTAGGACAACCATTTTTATTCCATCTTCTCAACAAGGACAACCTTTTATTCCATCTTCTCAAGAAGGACAACCATTTATTCCAGCTTCTCTACTAGGACAACCATTTATTCCAGCTTCTCTACTAGGACAACCATTTATTCCAGCTTCTCTACTAGGACAACCATTTATTCCAGCTTCTCTACTAGGACAACTATTTTTATTCCATCTTCTCAACTAGGACATCCATTTTATTCCATCTTCTCAACAAGGACAACCATTTATTCCAGCTTCTCTACTAGGACAACCATTTATTCCAGCTTCTCTACTAGGACATCCATTTTATTCCATCTTCTCAACAAGGACAACCATTTATTCCATCTTCTCTACTAGGACAACCATTTATTCCAGCTTCTCTACTAGGACAACCATTTTTATTCCATCTTCTCAACTAGGACATCCATTTTATTCCAGCTTCTCGACTCGGACAACCATTTTTATTCCATCTTCTCAACTAGGACAACCATTTATTCCATCTTCTCACCCGAGGAAACCATTTTATTCCATCTGCTCAACTACAGCAACCATTTATTCCATCTTCTCACCTAGGACAACCATTTTTATTCCATCTTCTCAACTAGGACAACCATTTTATTCCATCTTCTCAACTAGGACAACCATTTTGTTCCAGCTTCTCAACTAGGACATCCATTTTATTCCAGCTTCTCAACTAGGAAACCATTTTATTCCATCTTCTCAACTACTACAACAATTTGTATTCTATCTTCTCTACTAGGACAACCATTTTATTCCATCTTCTCTACTAGGACAACCATTTTATTCCATCTTCTGGAGGAACAATGTTATAGAGACCTGCACATAGAACTAGAATTAGAGTTGTAAAATGTGTTGTTTTGAAAAGTCTTCATGAGCGTCTCTGAGTGACTTGCATGTCATGTGTGCAGTACAACGACCTGATGAAGAAGAAGAGGATTGTGGAGAGCGACAAGACCAAGATCTTGCAGACCATCGAGGAGCTGGACCAGAAGAAGAACGAGGCTCTCAATTTGGCCTGGCAGAAGGTCAGATCCCTCAGCTGTGAAGATCACATAATGCCAACAAGAACACACATTTTCACTCTTTGCTCGTCTTTAAAAACTAACTATTTGCATTTTGGCCGTCAGCAAGGGAAAACCTTTTATCAGCTGCACCGTTTTATAAGCCGCAGGATTCAAAGCGTAGGAAAAGTGGCTTATAGTTTGGAATTTACAGTAATGATTAATGACTTCATCGGGTTCCTTTGTGATACAATATTGCATTTATATTAACAAAGATATCTTTCAAATATATTTGAAACAAAAGTAGATTTTGTCCATCATATTTTGCATATTTGGAACTCATTTTGTAGCCTCTTGGTTCTAGAACAACATACAAAGATGGCCGCCTCTTGGTTCTATAACAAGGTACAAAGTGAGAACAACAACAATTAGTGATGTAGAAAAGCAACAACATAAGATGGAAACATTAGACCAGGGGTTCTTAACCTTTTCCACTACAGACGGACCCGGGGCTCACTCAAATATTAACACTGAATTAGTCGTTTTACTTGAGATTTTTCATTATTATATTACAGTTGAACCTTGTCAAGAGATATAAAAACATGTTCATCACCAAGATGATTATTTACATTAAACTTGGGCTGATTACAAAAATAATGAATCATCTCATACTGCAAAAGAAGGACTGATAAATATTGATTAAAAAAACTAAATGAAAATGAAAATTCAGCTTCGCCACTTTAGTCATAATTTTTGCGCTTGAGAAACTTCTGTACGACTTATCTGCAGACTTCCTGTCATTACTGCCACACGTGGTGGGAAAGTGTATTACAGCTGGCGGCCCGGCCCTATGGCCAAGAAGGTGTCACACGTGGATGAATGATGGTGTGTGCAGGTCAACAAGGACTTTGGCTCCATCTTCTCCACCCTGCTGCCAGGGGCCACCGCCAAGCTGGCCCCCCCACAGGGCTGCGGCGTCCTGGACGGCCTGGAGTTCAGAGTGGCCCTGGGCGACACCTGGAAGGAGAACCTGTCTGAGCTGAGCGGGGGTCAGAGGTGGGCGGGGTTTGACTGTGATGAAGGTGTTGTGGCCCCTCCCCCCACTAAGATGACCTTGTGTTGAAGGTCCCTGGTGGCCCTGTCCCTCATCCTGGCCATGCTGCTCTTCAAACCTGCACCCATCTACATCCTGGACGAGGTGGACGCCGCCCTGGACCTCTCACACACTCAGAACATAGGACAGATGCTGCGCACACACTTCACTCAATCACAAGTGGGTCACACACACACACTTCACTCAATCACAAGTGGGTCACTCACACTCACACACACACACACACACACACACACACACACACACACACACACACACACACACACACACACACACACACTTCATCACAGGTGGGTCACACACACACACACACACTTCATCACAGGTGGGTCACACGCACACACACACACACACACACACACACACACACACTTCATCACAGGTGGGTCACACACACACACACACACACACTTCACTCAATCACAGGTGGGTCACACACACACACTTCACTCAATCACAAGTGGGTCACTCACACACACACACACACACACACACACACACACACACACTTCATCACAGGTGGGTCACACACACACACACACACACACACACACACACTTCATCACAGGTGGGTCACACGCACACACACACACACACACTTCATCACAGGTGGGTCACACACACACACACACACACACACACACACTTCACTCAATCACAGGTGGGTCACACACACACACACACACACACACACACACACACTTCACTCAATCACAGGTGGGTCACACACACTTCACTCAATCACAAGTGGGTCACACACACACACACACACACACACACACACACACACACACACACACACACACTTCACTCAATCACAGGTGGGTCACTCACACACACACACACACTTCACTCAATCACAGGTGGGTCACACACACACACTTCACTCAATCACAGGTGGGTCACACACACACACTTCACTCAATCACAGGTGGGTCACACACACACACACACACACACACTTCACTCAATCACAGGTGGGTCACACACACACACACACACACACACTTCACTCAATCACAGGTGGGTCACACACACACACACACACTTCACTCAATCACAGGTGGGTCACACACACACACACACACACTTCACTCAATCACAGGTGGGTCACACACACACACATCACTCAATCACAAGTGGGTCACACACACACACTTCATTCAATCACAGGTGTGTCACACACACACACACACACACACTTCAGACACTCACAGGTGTGTCACACACACACACACACACACACACACACACACACACACACACTTCAGACACTCACAGGTGTGTCACACACACACTTCAGACACTCACAGGTGTGTCTCACACACACACACACTTCAGACACTCACAGGTGTGTCACACACTCAATCACAGGTGTGTCTCACACACACACACACACACACACACACACTTCAATCACAGGTCGGTCACACACACACACACACACACACCCTCCTGATACTAATAAAAACAGAACAATTTAAAAAAAGGCCAATACTGATTTAAAAAAATACAGTTGCTGATACATATTTTAAAACAGCCAATGCGATACAAAAAAGGCAGATACTGATCAAAAATAAGACCAAAACTGATGATATTTGGCTGATATATTAAATAAAAAGGTGATACTCATCAAAAATAAGACCAATACCGATTTAAAAAAAAAAGAAAGGCAGATATGATTTTTAAAAAAGCCCATATTGATCAAAAAATAAGACCAATACTGATAAAAAAAAGATATATCCGGTTTCTAAAAAAGCCCATATTGATCAAAAATAAGACCAATATGATACAAAAAAGGCTGATAGGATAAATAAAAAGTCTGATACTGATAAAAACAACAATTTTAATAAAAGGCCAATACTAATTTAAAACAAGGCCGATGCTGATAATAAAAAAATAAAAAATTGCCGATACTGATTCTTGCCTAATGGCTGCTCCTCCAGTTTGTGGTGGTATCCCTGAAGGACGGCATGTTCACCAACGCCAACGTGCTCTTCAAGACCAAGTTTGTGGACGGCATGTCGACCGTGACACGCAGCGCCCTCAGCAACCTGACCCACAAGACCCAGACCCAGGACCAGGTCCGCTACAAGAGGATCAAGTAGACCTCCTTCGACATTTGTATCATACTTGTTTTTGTTAGGCTGCTACGATTGTTACGGCTACTCTTGCATTCAAAAAAGGTTGGAAAAAATCAAAATAAAGATATCATAGTCCTGAGGAGGTCTTTGATTTTCTTATTTTTCTCCTTTTCCACTGTTCTATGCACGTCTTTGCCCAACGAGCAGACTTCTGAATACTGCTTTTATTATTTTAACCAATAAATGTTGCTATGAAAACATTGAAGTACTTCCTGTAGTTGTTGTTTCTTCTACTCGTCATTATTGACTTTGCCCTCCTGATGTCATCAAGGACTGAAATAATCGATGTTGATTTTATTTCAATTCCAACAAGTAAAACATGACAAGTTACAAGTTTGTTTCAAGTGTGGACAAAAGTTGTGTTGCTGGTTAACACAAATGATTCATAGACATGATCCAGGGTGTAAGACCATATTGAGCAAAGTCCACAAACAGTTAATGACATTATTATTATTAATATTCTTTCATAAAGACTAGAAAAGCGTTGTTAGCGTGTCAGGGTTGACTCTGGATGTGTCGACGCAGCTCCTGGGCTTTGTCCTTCAGGTCTGGTCTGCTGTCGGCCTGCAGGGTGGATAAAGATCTCTGCAGCTGCTCACGACTCCTGGAGGACACACACTCCCACTGCTCGCTTTCTGTGGACACAGAACACTTCAGACACACAACACTTCAGATGCTGCTCAACATCACACACTTACGTTGTGCGTGTTCATCAAGATGTTGTGTGTGTGTGTGTGTGTTGATGACAAGTTCTTACCTCCACTACTATTGTGTAGTTGTGTGTTGATGACAAGTTCTTACCTCCACTACTATTGTGTAGTTGTGTGTTAATGACAAGTTCTTACCTCCAGTTCTCTTCACAATGAGTTCCACCACTGAAAGAGCTTCTGTCCTCACAGACGAGTAACTTTTGTTTTCTGCTCAAAGACAACAAAAAGAAGGGGATGGGTGTAGTACTTGGAAGTACAACAAAAAGAAGGTAGTACTTGAAGTAGTAGTACTAGAGCTCATATATACATACATACGTATATATATTATATATATATGTGTACATATATGTATATGTGTATATATATATGTATATATATATATATACACACACACGTGTATATATATGTATATATATATATATGTATGTATATATATATATATATATATATAAAAATGTTTATGAGTTTGAACATCAAATATGTTGTCTTTGTAGCATATTCAACTGAATATGGGTTGAAAATGATTTGCAAATCATTGTATTCCGT